>NC_056747.1:61824247-61855226 GCF_019279795.1 Protopterus annectens
ATATGCAAGTAGGCTTCTGTTAAATCCAGTGCTGCCACCCAGGCATCTTTGCCTAGCATAGGAAGCAGCTGAAGAGTTAGCATCTTGAATTTTGGGATCCCCAAAAATGTGTTTAGTATAGACAGGTCCAGGAGAGGAAGTCAGGAACTGTCTTTTCGCGGTAACAGAAAAAGTCTTTAGTATAAACCTTGTCCCCATTGTTCTTCTGGGACAGGTTGAATAGCCCTGATGCTTAAAAGAGAGAGAGAACTTGCTTTTGAGCCTCTGCCCACTGATTTGGGGGTAGATCTGGCCAACCGTTTGGAGTTGGTAAGGAGTGGAAGTGGAATCTGTATCCTTGGAAAACTATATTTAAAACCCATTTGTCCTAGGTAATAAATTCCCAATTTTTTGACTGCAGGGCAATCTTTTCCCTTAAAGGAACAGACAGTTGTGCAGGGCTTGGAAGATTTTAAGTTAAGTCATTGAGACACTTTAAAATAGGGGTGAGTCTTACTACTTCCTGTTTTGGAAGTGGGAGCCCCCCCCAACTGCTTAATCCTGTGAACCTTGTGCATACCTTGGGACTGAAGCCTGGGTGTTCTGCTGGTTCTGGGTTTGGACTGAGAAGGCCTGGAAGAGGCAGGAGAGGGCCAATGCCTACTGAATCTGGGAGGCTGTACTTGCAAGAAATCTTTAACAATTTGCATAGATTTAGCTTTTTCCTCCATCTTGTTAAGCACTTCTTCTGCTTTGTTGCCAAACAGGCAGTCTTGGTTTAAGGGAGCATCCAGCAACTTAGCTTTAACATGATCTGGCAAAGACTGCTCCTTAAGCCAAGCATGCCTTCTAAAATACAGAAAGTACAGTTTTGTACCTACCATAAATGTAGATGTTAGAGTGTTCACCCTACTGCAGTCATCACACTTGGGTTATCCTGTCGTCAGGCGGTCCAGCAGTCAGCCGGAATTGCAAAGTCTTGGTCCAGCGTTAGTTGCTGTCACTTCTTCCCTGACGTCAGTGCGCCAGGGGTATATATAATGCATCCAACGCCATTTTCTTCAGTTTTTCTTGCCCCAGATGTCAGGTGCCCCCAAATAGATGACCAGTAATTAGTACCAAATTAAGTAATTTTTGCACAAACACAAAATCCCTCCAGCTATAAGCAAATACATCAAGAAGGTATTGTAGAGACTTAGGCAGTTAGATCACAGGGGATGGAGGGAGGGTAACCTGGACTGCAGCAGGGTGAACACTCGAACATCTACATTTATGGTAGGTACAAAACTGTACTATGTTCATCGTGTTACCCTGCTGCAGTCATTACATTTGGGTAGAATCCCAAAGCTATGGATGGGTGGAGGAGTTAGAGAGGGTTAGAGGAGGCTAAAAGGCCCTGCAGAACTGCAGTGGCGAAGCCAGCCCTAGTCTTAGAGTAAAGTGGTAAGTGATAGTGTTTGGTAAAGGTGTGTACTGAACTCCAAGTTGCAGCTTCCAAAATTTCCTTGGTTGGAACCCCCCTAAGGAAAGCTGTAGATGTAGCTGTTGCCCTGGTAAAGTGGGGCCTAATGGTAGCAGGAACTGGTTTTCCATGATGGGCATAGCAAAAACGAAAGCAATGTCCTATCCATTTGGAAATGGTTTGTTTTGACATAGCCTTCCCTTGTGAAGCTGTAGCATAGGATAAAAAGAGCTGGTCAGATTTTCTGAAAGCCTTAGTTTTATCCAAGTAGTAACGAAGTTGCCTGTGAATGTCCAAGGAATGCAGGAGTTTTTCTCCTTTGTTCTGTGGGTTTGGGAAGAAGGTGGGTAAGTGAATGGTTTGATTTAAAGACACACTGGAAACCACCTTAGGCATGAAGGAAGGATTAGTTCGTAGAGAAACTCTGTCTTGATGGAAAATGAGGAAAGGTTCCACTGCCATTAGTGCCTGCAGCTCTGAGACTCTTCTAGCTGAAGTTATTGTTAGCGGCAGGGCAGTCTTCCATGATAAGATCTGCAGAGAAAGCTGGTTCAAAGGGAGGTAGCGTAAGTTTTTCCAGAACAAAATTTAGGTCCCATGTTGGTGTAGGTGATCTCCTGGGGGGCCTAATGTTTTTTGCCCCTCTGAGGAACTGTCTTAGAAGTGGATGCGAAAATAACAGTGGTTCTGTGTTGTAGTGAGCTGAAATAGCTGATGCATGGATTTTAATGGTAGAAAAAGAAAGTCCTTTGTGCATCTCAATTAAATACTGTAGAATCTGAGGCATGTGAGGCTGAAGTGTGTTTTGGCCTTTAGCTTGGTTCCAGGCACAAAACCTTTTCCATTTGTCCGAATAGGCCTTCCTGGTGCTGGGCCTCCTAGCTTCCAGAATAACATCCATAACTGCTTGGGAAAGAGGAGCTGGCTGGATGTTTAGGTGATTTGCCATGCAGCCAGACTTAAGGTTTTTAGCTGGCTGTGAAGAATCTGATTGTTTTGCTGTGTGAGCAAATGGGCAATTTGTGGTAAAATCCAAGGTGGGCCCTGGGCCATATTCCTCAATAGTGGATACCAGTGCTGGCATGGCCAGTCTGGGGATATGAGTATCAGTCATGGTCTCTCCTTTCTGACTTTCAGAAGCACCTTTGTGAGGAGAGGCAATGGAGGGAAGTAATATACGGTCAGGTTTTTCCAACTGAATGAGAGTGCGTCCACTTTCCAAGCTTGATGGTGAAGTGTCCTTGTACAAAATTTTGTTTGTTGATAGTTTTGAGGACTGGCAAACAGGTCTATGTCTGGAAGGCCCCATTTTTGAGTTATTGCAAATACTTGTGGATCCAGTTTCCACTTGTGGGGATCCATGATGTTTCTGCTGAGGTCGTCCGCCAATGTGTTCTTTTTTCCTGGCAGGAACTGAGCTTGTAACTGAACTTGGTAAGCCAGAGCTGTGTTCCACAAGGTCATTGCTTGCCTGCATAGAGGGTAGGAGTGTGTACCCCCTTGTTTGTTTATGTACCACATTACTGTGGTGTTGTCAGTCCTTATTGTAAGTTGTCCTGGATGTAATAGATTCTTGAAGGCTGTCAGAGCATTCTGTACAGCTAGCATCTCTTTTTGATTGATGTGCAGATTCCTTTGATCTGCAGTCCATACGCCTTGAGCCATGTCTGCCCCCCAGGCATAGTCCGATGCATCTGTTGTCATAGTTTGCCTGGCTGGGGGCAAAGTGAAAGGCTGACCCTTGTTGAGGTGACATGCCAGTGACCACCATAGAAACTCCTGTTGTAGGCAGGGAATGAGAGATATCATTGTGTCCAAGCTGTGGCTATGTTGAGACCATACGCTTTTTAGGTACCACTGTAATTTCCTCACATGCAGCTTTGCAAATGGTATTAGTAGTATGGAAGATGCCATGAAGCCCAAGGCCTGCAGAATTTTTCTTGCAGGTGGTTTGGTCTTTGTTGCCATTGTTTTGAAATATTGAGTCAGTTGTAGTTGTTTGTCTGGCGTCAGATAAGCCTTCTGGGCCTTTGTATTCAAGCTGGCACCCAGGAATGTCATAGTTTGTGAGGGTACTAGTTTTGATTTCTTTTCGTTTACTGTGTACCCCAGGCAACTTAGAAGATGTTTTACAAAAGCCAGATGTTGTAAGAGGATGTCCTTGCTTTCTGCTTGGATGAGGCAGTCGTCCAGATATGGGTATATTTGAATTCCTCTTTGTCTGCAGTATGCAATTACTGGTGCCAGGCATTTTGTGAAGACCCTGGGCATAGTAGATAAGCCAAAGGGCAGTGCAGAGAATTGGTAATGGGTTGAACCTGCAATGAAACTGAGGTATCTTCTGCAACTTTGTCTGATAGGGACATGCAGGTATGCCTCCTTGAGGTCCAGCGTTACTAGCCATGCTTTCTTGCCCAACATGGGAAGAAGCTGCTTTAGTGTTAGCATCTTGAATTTGGGTACTTGTAAGAAGGTGTTTAGAATTGAAAGGTCCAGAATTGGTCTCCAGGCATTGTCCTTTCTGGGAACTAGAAAGAGTCTTGAGTAAAATCCTTGGCCTTGTTCTCGAGTAGGTACCAGTTGAATGGCTCTCATGTCCATGAGAGCTGTAATTTGTCTTTGTGCCTCCGCCCATTGATTTTGTGGCAGGTTTGGCATTCCTCTTTTCATTGGCAAGGTGTGAAAATGGAATCTGTATCCTTGTGATATTATGTCTAGGACCCATTTGTCCTTTGTGACAATGTGCCAGTTGTCTGAAAAAAGTGTGAGTTTTCCTCCCAAGGGGGCTGCCAAGAGTGTTGCTTGGCCAAATGAGGTGCAAGTCATTGAGTTTGCCTTCTGGTAGTTTGGGACCTGTCTTCTCCTCCCTTCTGTGCTGCAGTGCCCCATTGTCGAGGTTTGTACTAAGCTTGTGGTTGTCCTCTGCCTCTTGGACGTCTGTATTTACCCCTCTGTGGTCTGTCAGTAGCTGGAAAGGACCAATTTTGTGTTGGCCAATTTCTGCTGAAGCGAGGGGGCTGTACCTGTACGAAATCTTTGACTGTCTGCATAGATTTTGCCTTATCCTCCATTTTCTTTAAGACTACTACTGCTTTAACTCCAAAAAGAACATCCTGCTGTAAGGGAGCATCTAGAAGCTTTGCTTTAACATGATCAGGCAGAGTTTGTTCCTTTAACCAAGCATGCCTATATATAACAGACCCAGTGACAGCTGCTGGGCAGGAAGCCTCCAAAGAATGAAACCCACACTGTAAAGTATGTTTGCCCACCTGTTCAGTTGCATGCAACAGATCCTGCATTTCTTTCAATTCAGACTGTTGAGGGAGTGTACTCATTTTTTATTTTAACTGAGACATTAGAAATTGTTGATATTTTAACATGTGAAACTGGCAGTTTAGTGCCCTCATAGCTAGAGTGGCTGAAGTGTAAACCTTTTCCCCCACCTGTCTAGTGCTCTGGAATCCCTTTCATAGGGTACAGGATTTTTTGCCATAGAAGCCTTAGTCCCTTTGGGACCCTGGGAGATAGTCTCTGGATCAGCAACAGGACTTTTATAAAGAAATTTGTGGGACTCAGGCACTCTATAGTATCTGTCAGGTTTGGCCGGAGCAGGAGGCAGAGAATCTGGGTTCAAACTGGATTCTAAGTAAACATCAACCACAATGTCTAAAACTGGGGGGATGGCAAGTGGTCTGTGCTGGGGGAGCAAAAGAAACTCTCTGAGCCTTTTCTTTGAGTCAGAGTAGTCCTGACCTTCCCAGTGAAAATGTTCCCTCATAGTGTGTAAAGTTTCCCCAAAGGAGTAGTCTTCAGGGGGAGAAGCTGAGGGAATAGAATCCTCAGCATTAGAATCTTCATAAGGGGAAAAGGAGTAATCTTGGTCCTCAGAGGAGCCTGAGGAAATAGACACTTGTTCAGAGGAGACAATCTTCCTCTTGTCTAGGCCTTTTGTCGGGAGGGGGTTGGGAACCCCTGATTAGAGAGATCAAATCTTCAACCATTTTGAGCATCTGTTTCTTAGGCATGGGCCCTTGAACAGGGGACTGAAGTGCAGTCTTTTTAGGTTTAATAGGAGTCTTGGTCTCAGGATACGTTTTTATGGTGAGCGTCGGTCTGAAGACGACTTCAGAAACCGAAGGTGTTTCTGCAGGCCCGACATCTTTTTCGGCAGTGTCGTCGGTAGGGGCTAAACAAAATGGCTGCGTCGGCCTAGTACTTTCTGCAAAAAGTTCCGAAGCGGTCTCGGGTTCCAGATCTGCGGTAGTCAGGGGCTGCGTCGGAGCCTCACTGAAGACCGGTGAACCGGAGACCGGACCAGCTGAGGCCTCGGAGTCTGGCTTGGGTCTACGCTGCCTGTCTTTATCCTTGTGTTTTTTGTGCACGCCGGTAGTCGGTTGCTCCGACGGCATAGTGTAGTTAAATTTTCTACCGAAGTAGTGTCGTGCGAAATCAAAGCATCTTTTTATAGTACTCTTATTAAACCTAGCACAAAAACGACAACTAGTGACGTCGTGGTCTGGGCCTAGGCAAGGTATGCAGTAAGAATGAAAATCCTTGTGAGGTATTTGCTTCCCACAAGAAATACAATTGTTAACTTTTTCTGACATCGGTCTGAGGCAAGAAAAGTTTCCCCAATGGGGTACTTAGCTTTATTGAAGACTTCGGATCTGAAATTCGACTTCAAAAATCTCAGGAGTCGGCAGACTGGTACTTGCAAACTGCTTCTACTTCGGGCACCACGCGGCAAGAAAGACTGAAGAAAATGGCATCGGATGCATTATATATACCCATGGCGCACTGACGTCAGGGAAGAAGCAACAGCAACCGACGTCGGACCAAGACTTTGGAACTCCGGCCGACTGCGGGACCGCCTGACGACAGGATAACCCAAGTGTGATGACTGCAGCAGGGTAACATGATGAACATCCAATGACAGCAGCCCTGCAAGATGCCTCTAAAGAATCAAAACCACATTGCAAAGTATGTTTTCCAACTTGTTCAGCAGAATGCATTAAATCCTGCAAATCTTTATTTTCAGCACAGTCAGCAATCATTTCCTGTTTAAGCAATCCAATAATATGCTGCTGATACTTTAACATATGAAACTGGCAGTTTAAGGCCCTAATGTCTAAGGTTGCAGAAGTGTATACCTTCTTACCTCATCTATCCAGCACCCTGGAATCTCCATCAGAGGGGGTAGGATTTTTGGCAGTAGTAGCCTTAATGCCCTTGGGTCC
The DNA here is from genome assembly GCF_019279795.1 of Protopterus annectens. Taxonomy (NCBI): domain Eukaryota; kingdom Metazoa; phylum Chordata; order Ceratodontiformes; family Protopteridae; genus Protopterus; species Protopterus annectens. The sequence continues at coordinate 61,830,926 of NC_056747.1, forward strand.
CTGTGAAATAGTCTCAGGATCCGCAGTAGGATTTCTAGAGAGGAAATTGAGAGAGTCAGAAACCCTGTAATGTCTACCAGGTTTCCTGGGAGCAGGAGGTAGAGAGACAGGGGCCGAGCTAGATTCCGAGAAGGCATCAACAATGTCCAGTACAGGAGGGATGGCCAAAGGCCTGTGTTGGGGCAGGAGTAAGAAATCCCTAAGCCTCTTTTTGGAGTCAGAGTAATCCTGGCTCTCCCAGCAAAAATGCTCCCCAAGAGTATGCAAGCTTTCACCAAAAGAGAAATGGAGTCCTCTGCATCAGAATCCTCACAGGTAGAGAAGGGTAAATCCTGTTCAGAGGAAACAAATTTCAGAGTCCTGATCAGAAGAATCAAAAGGAAAATCAGTCCTTAGAGTGGGAAGGGTGGCTTCCCCTGATTAGAGTAATAAGGTCTTCAGCCATTCTTATTTGTTTTTTAGGCATAGGGGCCTGACCATGTGGTCTGGGCGTCTGTTTTCTAGGCATGGATAGTTTTAGGCCTTGAGGAAGATGATGTCATCGGTTTAATATGCAAGTCAGTAGGGCCTAAATACACCCTCAGAAGCCGGTGCCTGCACAGCGGCTCCGGACCCATCCAAGGTAGAGACATCTGCAGGTTCCACAGTGAAAGAAGCATCCCGCAGCACCCCGGACTCTGAATGGGTCTCAGTAGAGGCCTGCAAATCTGAAGTAGCGGCTATCAGGGGCTGCAAAAGCACCTCAGTGAGTACTGCCAAACTGGCAACTAGCTTAGGGGAAGTGTCAGCAGCTTTGGACCTATGCGGTCTCTGTCTTTATCTTTGTGTTTTTTCGTAATGTCGGTAGTCGGGTGGCTTACCGAATTAATTTCTGGATAATTGAACAGAGTACCAAAATATTTAGAAGCGTAAACAGACGAATAGTTCTAAGTTTGAATAAGGCACAAAACCGACAGCAAGGTATGGTCTGGGCCTAGGCAAGGACCGCAGTACGAATGAAAATCTTTGAGGTATTTGTTTTCTACAAGAAATACAATTGTTAACTTATACTGACATCGGTTTAGAGCAAGAAAAAGGTTACCCAATGGGATACTTAGCTTAGTTGAAGACTTTGGTTCTGAAACTCGAAAACGAAAATTTCAGGAGTCGGCCGACCGGCATTTGCGAACTGCTTCTGCTTCGGGCACAGCATGGCAAGAAAGACTGATGTAATGGCATCGGCTGCATGCTTTATATACCCCTGACTACCTGACGTCATGGAAGATGATACAGCATCTGACGCAGGACCAAAGACTTTGATAATAGGGCCAACTGAGGGTTACTGCAAGCAGATAACCCAAATGTGATGACTGCAACAGTGAAACACGAAGATCATCAACCAGGAGCCATTCATCCAGTTATGGAGAGCCTCTGCTGCAAACCCTGGGAGAAGTGCAAGAACATGAAATGGTAATCAGCTCACACAGTTCAAACTGCAGAAATTGTTGGCAAAACTCAAACACACAAATGCCCACAGCCACCATCCAGTATTCCCTCTAAATACAACATAAAACCCTGACAGTAGAGCTTAGAGAGAAAAACACACTGGATGTGGAAAATGAAGGTCAAATCCAAATCTGTGTCCCACAACTCCTTTAGCATTGAAGGCCAAGATGAAGCCAAAATTACAAGTGTCAAAAACTTGTGCATATGCAGTGAGATGGCCTAAGCAATTGTCCAACATACTAGAACCCTAAAATTTTCCAATATGATTTTTCCCAAGACTGGGACAACAAAAGAAAACTCTTACTACAGCAATACCCAAAGTCCCTGTGACAAACTGAGGGGCTACCAGCCCAGCCAAACAGAATTTTGTAAATTCTATGCCATTGTAAATATTAATATGATCCACAGGCTGGTTTCACAAAAAGTAAGAAAACTGTGTTATGTGCCAAGCTTCAAAAATGTAACCACAGTACACCCTGCTGGAAAAAAGCGATAAGTAAAGAGTTTACAACTGTGTGATCTCAAGCTCAGAGACGGGATGTCTGCAGCTAGAAATTCTTTCTATTGTCTTAAGACAAATAATTTACTACATTTCACAAGTAAATGTCTTATTGCTGTGGCTTCCTGGCAGGTGCAGATCAAAATGAAATGTTAAAATTTTGAGTTCTGTGAGCCTGGGAAACTTCAGCAGAGGTGATACAATCTGAAATGACTAACCGTAATGTGTATTATCAATTTAAGGGCTATCTCAAAGTAAGAACAGCATTTTGTTCTGAATCTGACAACAACCCACCAGCACTTGCTCAGCTCTGTATGATACTTAGAACAGTGACTTCTCTTAGAGATGCACAGAAATAGCAAGATTAGGCTAGCTGTTTTCTATATTTATGTCAGACTACTCTGCAATGTTGTTCTAAAGCATTTCCTGTGGTTTCTGAACTCTCTATTGTCACTGTGTTGCATCAATGAGTATTTTGTGTTTTTATTTATTATTAAATATATTTAAAGCTTTTAACTGTGGCTGTTTTGTGTAGAGATAATTTAGGCACAGAGTACTTGCACGTATTTGGTGATATTGTACAGTCCATTCCTGAATAGCCTTCATGTCTGAGTCACACTTACCAATTGGATAACAGTAACATTGCACAGCAGAATTGGACACCCTTTGGTAAGGGCCTTTATAGTGGTTGGTGGCAGGTGGTACTACTGTATAGTCTTGGGCAGAAGGGGGCACAGCTGGAGAAACTGTGCCAGCCTTCCCCGGGAGTGTGTGTGTGCTTGTATACAACTCAAATCTCAAAGTGTGTGTGTGTCAGCTACTTGTGGAGGGATACAAAGCACTGGTTGGACAGAGGGTGCTGGAGGTTTTGGCTTGACCACTCGGCTGAGATCTGAACCCTATAGCTGTGCCAGTGGGGAGTCTTATTGGGGATCTGGAGAGAAAGGGAGAAATCAACCCCAGACTGACTGTGACCTTGGTGTGCTCTTAAGAGAAATTAAACTTTACTGTGTGTGTACTTGTTATCCTCCCAATGAGGACGCCCCTCAATGGTGAGGATTGAGTCTCCTTGATTACTGGTCCACTGCATGAGTATCACATATTAATTGTTTGGCAGTGGTGGGATATCCACATCAAATATTAACTGGTTGACAGTGGTGAGTAAGCCACATCACATATTAATTGGCATGTAATGGTGGGGATAGTGAATTTCTGTAGCTTGTGCACAGTGGTCACTGAAGGTGTTTTTGTACTCTAATCAGCCATGCAGTGAACATTCAGAGTTAAGATCACAATTGCTTTACTTCATTTATTAGCTCAGTCAAGGACAGCAAGCAAGCATGTCAGCAGAAGAGTATGGCAAGTTGACAAGGAGCAAGATGGCTGAGATATGGCAGGCTAAAGGACTGGTGCATGGAAACCTGACTAAAGCAGGCATGACTGCAGCTTTGGTCAATAACTGTTACAGAGAATAGCAACCAGGGAGACTATCAGACTGGCCGTGGAGATATACAACACCCAGAGAATAGACAGCTCAACCTTTCTACAGTGGACTTAAAAATCCGTCTGGAGCTGGAGACTTGAGTTGGAGGCCAAGCAATTGGAAATGGGAGCAGCAGAGAGACTGAGGCATCTAGAGAGCGAGGAAAATGAGAAACTGCTACACCTAGAAGCTGAGGAGAGGCAGAGGCAACATGAAAAGGAGATGCTGGCTCTGCCAGAGTCATGGAGGTAATAGGGAATGGAGTAACCGGACCACAGAAGCACAAAAGGTCAGTAAATTTCTTCCACAGTTTACAGAGGGGAATAATTTTGATAGTTTCAGTCATATGTTTGAGAAGGTATGTAAACAGTAGGACGTTGAACAAAGGCTCTGGGTATGGTTCCGGACACCCTTACTCCATGGTAAAGCTGTAAATGTACTTTCCAAACCGACGATGACTTTTTAAATTATAATGCTGTAAAGATAGGTTTGCTAGAATTTAAGCTAACACTTGAAATTTATAAGGAAATGTTTCGTGAGCATAGACACAAGGTAGATGAAGATGAAAGTGCGAGTGAAAATGTTGCTGAACTAAGAACTTATTATCAAAGGTGAGTGAGTGGATGTCAAGTCACCACTTTTGAAGGGCAGGCAGACCTTTTGGTGAGGGAACATGCCCTTAGCACTTTGCCTGTGGACATGAGGATCTAGTTAGCAGATGGATAATGCTCTACTGCAGATGAGGTGGGGGAAAAAGGGAGACCTACACCAACAGCAATCCTTGCACAGGAAAGGGATACCCAGTGCTGCTCATGGGTCTATGAGAACCCATGCTGGACAGCCCAGAATGCCAAAAGAATCTGCTAGAAGCAGGGGAATCCACATGTCAAGGACATAGGGTTAAATATTTTAAATGCAACCACTGGGGCCATGTAGCATACAGACGTGCACGGAGGCGAGGTGGGGAACAAAAGGTGTGACAACCAGTAAGTGGGAATGACAAAATGCCAACAGTAGATTGTCTTGAGACAACAGGGGTATCAAACTACCACCCTGCAGATGTGATAGGAAAGGATTTGGATGAGGCAGTACCATGTGTTTATGCATTTGCATGCAAGTCAAACTTAAAGACAAACATATGGGTCTGGTATCTTAGGGGAGACCCAGTCCGGCCGCATACTTGTGCGAGATGGTTACTTCAGGGAGGGAGCTACCCTGTAGCAGTGAGACTGAAGGTGAACCACAGCTGCTTGTGGGTACTGACATTCCCTTAGACAGAGTGACTTGCAAGGGCAGAGGTGAATAGTAGTTGTACCCAGGCTACCAGTGAGGCACCGCCATCAGAGGATGCCAGACTTCCTGTAGAAAGGAAGCTGGGAAGGGTTACTAAGAGAGTTGAGACAGGCTCAGCTCTCAAACCCTACATTACAAGGCCTGAGGCAGGTAGCTAAGTGAGGCACCTGATTCTCAAGGGAAGGGGGAATCTGTATACCGGGACAAAGGGTTGCTGTATAGAGAGTGGACCTCTGAGGAAGGGCTAGAGGGTGAGAGAATACAGCAATTGGCAGTGCATAGAGCCTACAGTCTGGCATTTCTTGCTATAGACCATGATATTCCCTTTGCAGGTCATATGGGCATAAAACGTACAAAGACGTATTATGCACAACTTTTATTGGACTGGGATTTCTACAGATGTTACAGGGTACTGCAGGACCTGTGAGCAGTGCCAAAAGGTAAGCAAGGCAAGAGACAAGGTGAAAGTCCTTTTGATGCCTTTGCCTGTGACTGAAGAGCCATTTCAGAGGGTAGCTATGGATATTGTGGGGCCTCGAGTACCCCCAATTTCCACAGAAATAAAGTATACCTAGTGGTAGTAGATTATGCTACAAGATACCCTGAGGCAGTGGCATTGCTCTCCAGTGAGGCAAAAAAAGGTGGCAAATGCTTTAAGAGATTTTCAGCAGGGTAGGTTTCCCAACAAAATACGGACAGTGGTGACAATTTCATGTCAGACCTGGTGGCTTGTCTGTGAAAGTACTGTGGGGTGAAGCACCTAAAGGCCACCCCCTATCATCTTCAGATAAATGGTCTTGTTGAGTGGTTAAAACTCTACACTCAAGTCCATGTTACGGGCATTTGTAGACCAGTTTAAGAGGGAGTGGGACAAATATTTGCCCCATTTGTGTTTACACAAAGTTCCCCAGAAATCCACAGGTGTTTCACCTTTTGAGTTGTTGTATGGGCATAGCGTGAGGGGACGTCTAGACTTAAGAAGTGATTAGTGGAAGGGTGAGTGTGAATCTCACAAATAGTCTGTTGTGGCATATGTCCTAAACCTCAGGCCAAGGCTCAGAGAACTCATGGGCTTGGCCCAGGAGAACCTGGCAGAAGCCCAAAAGCAGAAAAAGGTCTGGTATGACAGGAAAGCTCGAGGTAGAGAGTATGCTGTAGGGCAGCAGGTAATGGTTGTCATTCCTGTCAGACATAAGCTGCAGGTAGCTTGGGAGGGGAAGCTACAAAGTGCTAAGGATCATCAGTGATGTTAACTACATGGTAGAGCTGCTAGGCAGGGGCACAAATTGTACCATAACAGGATGAAACCTAACCATGATAGGGAGGCCCTTGTGCTGAGTATTTGCAGTGGATTGCAGGAGATCTGGTGACTGATCTCCTCAGTGAGGCTCAGACTGAAACCTCAGTGGAAGGATAGCAATGTCCCAGCAGCTATCTCTTACCCAGATTCAAGAAATCCTAGTAGTGTTACAGGAGTTTGGGGACATGTTCACTGGGAAACCAGGGTGCACCCACCTAGTGCAGCACAAGGTGGATACAGTACCCCAAAGGCCTATTAGGCAGGCCCCTTATATAGAGTGCTTGAGAGAGTCAAACAGGCTCTGAGGGAGGAGATGCAGGAAATGTTGGAACTAGGGGTAATTCAGGAGTCCAACAATCCCTGGGCCTCCCCAGTGGTGCTGGTGCCAAAGAAGGATGGCAGCACCAGGTTCTGTGTGGACTACAAGAAATGAAATAATCAGAGTCAGATGCTTACCCCCTGCCTAGGAGAGATGAAGCACCAGAGCAGCTGGGTGGGGCCAAGTATTAAACACCACTGATTTTACCAAGGGTTACTGGCAGGTGCCCTAGACTCCCAGTGCTAGAGAGAGCTCAGCTTTTGTTACTCCTTCTGGCTTGTATGAGTTCACAAAGATGCCCTTCGGAATGAAAAACGCCCCAGCGACTTTCCAGAGGCTGGCAGATCATATCCTAGCAGGAGTAGGAGGGCTTGCCTTTGCTTTCCTAGATGATATTGCCATCTACAGCCATTCCTGGCAAGAGCACCTTCAGCGGGTCGGGGAGGTGCTGGACAGAATACAGAGAATAAGGTCTTTCTAGAAAAGGGCTAAAGCTCTGCCCCAAAAAAGGGTCGCAAGTTGGAGAGTATCTTGTCCTTGGCAGATATTAGAGTTTTGTAGCCGATGGAGACGAAGAAACTGTTGGCACCATGGCCGGGGATGGTGCCGAGGCAGGTACATTCATAGGAGCCAATGTCAGAACCAAGTACAGCACCAAAGTCAGTGGTGCCAAGGTTGGAACCAAAACAGGGGTGAATATCATGGACAGCACCGAGGGACTAGATACAGAGCCTGGTACCTAAGAGGTCTATGCCCAGGGCACTGGCGAAGCGCAGAGCAGACTCGGTTCCGTAAATGACAGAGATGCAGGAAAGTACAGTTGTGTACACTTAGCATAAATGTAGATGTTCAAGTGTATTCACTGTTGCAGTCATCACATTTGGGTTACCTGCTTGCAGTAGCCCTTGGTCGGCCTGATAGTCTTGGGTCCTGTGCCGGTTGCTGTCTCATCTTCCGTGACATCAGGTAGTCAGGGGTATAAAGCATGCAGCAAACGCCATTACATCAGTTTTTCTTACCCCAGATGTCAGGTGCCCCACTTAATGGGAAGCAAATATATATATATATATATATATATATATATATATATATATATATACACACACACACATATATCTATATATACACATATATACATATACATATATATACATATACATATACATATATCTATATATCTATATCTATATCTATACATATATCTATATATCTATATCTATATATATATATCTATATATATATATATCTATATAAAACCAGGACTGCAACAGTGAATGCACTCGAACATCTACATCTATGTTAAGTGTACACAACTGTACATACTGAGGGATGGTAACTGAGAGATTAGGTAATTAGCCAGGCTGCCCGGTTCAGGGTTTGAAGCTGGGGGTGCAGAATCTGGCTCGCCTGCTGAGACAGCAGGGTAGGGGTCTGAGGCAGGTGCCATGGGGCCAGCTGTGACGCACTGTGCAAGAGGGGGTACAAAAGTGTTGGTGTGGCCAGTCTTGTGCAATCAGTATCATCCTTGGTTTGTCCTGTTTGATCTTTAGCAGTACTTAGGAGAGGCAGAGGAGGAAAGATATAAACTGATGGATTTTTCCAGATGAAGGACAGAGCATCCACTTTCCAAGCTTGTTTGTGGGAAGTCCTTGTGCAGAAATTGCCCAATTGGTAGTTCTGGGGGAAGGCAAACAGGTCTATATCTGGAATCCCTCATTTGTTGATCAACATGTTGAAAGTCTTTGGTTCCAGTTTCCACTCGTGTAGGTCCATGAGATTTTTGCTTAGATAGTCTGCCAGTGTACTTAGTTTTCCTGGCAGGAACTGAGCCTGTAGATGCACTTGGTAGCTCAAGGCTGTGTTCCACAGAGCCATGGCTAGTCTGCAGAGGGGGTAAGAATGGGTACCCCCCTGCTTGTTTATGTACCACATAACAGTGGTGTTGTCAGTCTTTATCATTCATCGTCCTGGAAGAATGTGGTCCGTGAAGGCTGTCAGACCATTCCGTACAACTAACATTTCTCTTTTGTTGATATGCAGGTGCATTTGACTTGGGTTCCCATTTGCTCTGAATGCACTTCCCTGCCAGGTGAGCCCCCCATGCATAGTCTGATGTCTGTTGAGAGCATGGATGGGGGGGGGGGGTAGAGTGAATGGTAGGTCCCTTGTTTTGGTGGCAGGCCTTTGCCCGCCAAAAGAATTCTAACCGTAGGCAAGGTATGATAGGAATCACTGCTTCTAGATACTGAGAATGTTGACACCATAGGCTTTTTAGATACCATTGTAGTTTCCTCATATGCAGTCTTGCATATGGAATTAGTAGAATGCATGAGGCCATGAATCCCAAGGCTTGCAGTATTTGCCATGCAGACAGCAGGGTTTTTGTGGCCACTAGTTTGAAGTTGTCAAATGAATTTGCTTCTCTGGCGCAAGAAAAGCCATCTGGGAAGTTGTGTTCAAGCTTGCTCCCAGGAATATAATTTGTTGACAGGGTACCTGATGTGATTTCTTTTCGTTTATGGTGTACCCCAGACAAGTTAACACCTTTTGTACAAACGCCAGATGACTCAGAAGTATGTCCTGACTTTCTGCCTGAATTAGATAATCGCCCAGGTAAGGGTATATTTGAATATTTCTTTGCCTGCAAAACACAATAACTGGAGCTAGGCACTTTGTGAATACCCTGGGCGCAGTGGATAAGCCAAAGGGCAGTGGAGAACTGATAGTGCATGCAGCCTGCTTTGAAGCATAGGTATTTTCCTGCAAGATTCCCAGATTGGGATGTGCAGGTAGGCTTCCTTTAAATCGAGTGCTGCCAACCAGCCATCTTTGCCTATCATGGGAAGCAACTGGTGAAGAGCTAGCATCTTGAATTTTGGAATCACCAAAAAGGTGTTTAGGATAGACAGGTCGAGGATAGGACACCATGAGTGGCCTTTTTCTGGGTACCAGGAAAAGTCTCGAGTAGAAACCGTGCCCCTTTTCCTCTTCTGGTACAGTCTGAAGAGCCTTTAATCTTAAGAGAGAGAGTACTTGCTTTTGAGCCTCTGCCCACTGATTTGGGGGTAGATCTGGCCAACTGTTTGGGGTTGGTAACGTGGGGAAGTTAAATCTGTATCCATGGGAAATGATTTAAAACCCATTTGTCCTGCGCAATGAGTTCCCAGGTATTTGCTTGCAGAGCAATCTTTCCCCCTAAAGGAGCAGTCAGTTGAGAAGTGCTTGGAAGTTTTAAAGTTAAGTCACTGAGACAGCTTACCATAGGGGGGGGGGGTCTTACTACTCCCCGATTTGGAAGTGGGAGTCCCCCCACTGCTTAGTCCTGTGCGTACCCTGGGACTGAAGCCTGGGTGTTCTGTGGTTCTTGGTTTGAACTAAGAAGGCCTGGAAGAGGCAGGAAAGGATGCATTTTTTGAGGGCCAATGCCTACTAAATCTAGGAGGCTGCACTTGTAAGAAATATTTAACAGTTTGCATAGATTTAGCTTTTTCCTCCATCTTTTTAAAAACTTCTTCTGCTTTATCGCCAAACATTCGGTCCTGATTTAAGGGAGTGTCCAGCAATTTAGTTTTAATATGATCTGGCAAAGATTGCTCCTTAAGTCAAGCAATGAAAACACAAAGAGTCGAAGAAACGGAGCCGTATACTGACTTTAAAACAACCTATTTATTTAAGCGCTTTCGGAAAGTATAGTATCTTTCCTTCCTCAGAAACAAAACACATCAAACGAACACTCAGTCATTTAAAAACTCTCAAATCTGTCATGTGATGCGTTAGTCAAGCATGCCTTCTAAGTACAGACCCGGTGACAGCAGCCCTGCAAGATGCCTCTAGTGAATCAAAACCACATTGCAAAGTATGTTTTCCAACCTGTTCAGCAGAATGCATTAAATCCTGTAAATCCTTATTTTCAGCACAACAAGAAATCATTTTCTGTTTAAGCAATCCAATAATATGCTGCTGATACTTTAACATATGAAAATTGCAATTTAAGGCCCTGATGGCCAAGGTTGCAGAGGTGTATGCCTTCTTACACCATCTATCCAGGGCCCTGGAATCTCTATCAGAGGGGGTATGATTTTTGGCAGTAGTAGCCTTAATGCCCTTGGGTTCCTGTGAAATGGTCTCAGGATCCGCAGTAGGATTTTTTAAAAAGGAACTTGTGAGAATCAGGAACCCTGTAATATCCATCAGGTTTTCTGGGAGCTGGAGGTAGAGTGTCAGGGGCAAAGCTAGATTCCAAAAAGGCATAGTCAACAATGTCCAGCACAGGCGGGACAGCTAAAGGCCTGTGTTGAGGCAGAAATAAGAAATCTCTAAGCCTCTTTTTAGAATCAGAGTATTCCTAGCTTTCCCAGTGAAAATGCTCCCTAAGAGTATGCAAGGTTACACCAAAAGAAAAATCCTCTGGGGGAGAAGTAGAGGGAATACAGTCATCAGCATCCTCATAGGTAGATAAGGGTAAATCCTGGTCATCGAAGGAGACAGAAATTTTAGAATCCTGGTCTGAAGTATCATAAGCAAATTCAGTCCTAGGTCTCAGAGGGGGGAAGATTGGCTTCCCCTGATTAAAGTAATAAGGTCTTCAGCCATTCTTTGTTTTTTAGGCACAGAGACCTGACCATGCGGTCTGGGCATCTGTTTCCTAGGCATGGTTAGAGTTTTAGGCCTAGAAGAAGATGGCGTCTGTTTAATATGCAAGTCAGTAGGCCTGAATACACCCTCAGAAGCCAATGGCTGCACAGCGGCTCCGGACCCATCCAAGGTAGAGACATCCACAGGTTCCACAGTTGAAGCATTTTGCGGCATACCGGACTCCAAATTGGTCTCAGTAGAGGCCTGTGAATCTGAAGTAGCGGGTATCAGGGGCTGCGAAAGCGTCTCACAGAGTACCGGCGAACTGGCGACTAGCTTAGAAGAGATGTCGGCAGCTTTAGACCTAGGTGGCCTGTCTCTGTCTTTATCTTTGCGTTTTTTCAGAATGTCAATAGTCGGGTGGCTTATCAAAGACATACCTGGATAATTGAACAGAGTACCAAAATATTTAAAAGCGAAAATGTACAGACGACAAATAGTTTGTGGCTCAATAAGGCACAAAACAGACAGCGAGGTACGTCATGGTCAGGGTCCAGGCAAGGAATACAGTATGAATGAAAATCTTTGAGATATTTGCTTTCTACAAGAAATACAATTATTGACTTTTGCTGACATTGGTTTACAGCAAGAAAAAGTTTCCCCAACGGGGTACTTAGCTTTAGTTGAACACTTTGGTTCTGAAACTCTAACACGAAAATTTCATGAGTTGGCCGACTGGCACTTGCGAACTGCTTCTGCTTCGGGCATAGCACGGCAAGAAAGACTGATGTAATGGCATCGGCTGCATGCATGCTTTATACGCCTGAAGTCATAGAAGATGGGACAGCAACCGACGCAGGACCCAAGACTTTGACAATTAGGCCGACTGAGGGCTACTAAATGTGATGACTGCAACAGTGAAACACGAACATCCGAGTGACTCCGTTTTTCCTTATGTTTTTTGGTCTTTGGAGGGGGGTGAGAACTCCGGACCCAGATAGAGCCTCCGAAAAAGGTGTCTTGATTAAAGCTTTTAAAATAAGCTTATTTTTACGTTCTGCTAATGTATGATTACCAAAACTAGCACAAATGTCACAGACAGCTTTAATATGATACGCGCCTAAACAGTAGACACAAAGAGCATGTGTACCCGAGTTAGGCATCTTACACCCACACTTTTCATCCTACTTAAACCCCTACTTAGCTTTGTCTGACATAGTAAGGCAACAAGGCTATCCTATGGAAAAAAACAAAATAAGGGAGGAGAGAGAATACCAAAAATGGTATTTAAACACCACAACAGGTAAGGAAAGGCCTGTCAAAAGGTAGGAGAGGGACAGTACCAATAATGGTAGAAACTAAATTACCAAGGTAAAGGGCAGGGAATAGGATTATGTTATAGGCAACAGTGAAAAATGGCTAAACTGACTAAAAAATAAAACATTTTGAAGAGAAACTATCTTAAAAATAATTTTCTATTTGCTTTAAGAGACATGGCTAGCACAGCTGATTAGGAACATGGCAAACGAGATCTGGAGCAACTAGGAGAGGGGCATTATGGGCAGGTCTTAGCTGAGAGTTCTTGGCTGGCGCAAGCTTGGAAACGTCCGTATCAGTTCAGAGGACGGAACCGAAGTCCTAATACTAATACTAATTAATGAACAAAGATTTACAATATCAGATGTATAGTTTTAAAAAATCTTACCATAACTTTAGATGGCCTTCTCTTCTGTATGCTGCTGCATTTATCTAATTTTGTTAACCGGGTAAATGTCCGACTGGGCCAAAAAAGCCCATTTTCAGCAGAGAACCGGAGATAAAAAAATCTCCGAACAAAAAAATGCACATATAGAAAAATTTAGGAAATTATTGCAACAGAACAAAATACAAAAGTTATTAAATTAAATGCAAAAAGAATCAAATACATAAAATATATATATATATATATATATATATATATATATATATATATATATATATATATCTCCAGGTTTTAGCTATTTTAAATGAAGAGGGGGGGTCTCCATAGAAGTTGTTAGATTTGGTTACTTTATAGGTTCATAGGTACTGGGGCTATTGACCCTACGGTCTATATACAAGCCTAGCCAAAAAGGTACCCTGGCTTTCGCCACCCAAGAAAATTATTTTCCTGTGAACTTGTCAAGCAGAGCCACAGAAGTGATCCCCGGGGTGAATTTCCCATCTCCCATCCAATCAAGATTTTTCTTGAGTGCTAATGAGGAGCTTTGATATAGACATGTAGTTTGTTCCAGAGTATGGGAAGTCTCTGGGACAGGAATCTATCCCTCCAGCGTGTTCTGTTTATAGTGGTGACAAGGTTTAGGTCCCTAGAGCATGCAGCTCGGTGGGATTAGGAATTCTTTAAGTGCAGCATGTCCAACAGCTCTGGATTTTGACATAGCTTTGTATGTTAGGCAGAGATCGCCTCTGAGTAGGTGATATGCGACAGAGTAAAGCTGGAGTTTGAGACTGTCTGCATACGGCATCTGTTTGACGTCGGTAATCCTCTTTGTGAGGTATTTCTGCGGCCTTTCCAGTTGTTGTAGATGTCTTTATGAAGTACATACCAAAACGGGCGCTATACTCTATAATGAGTCTAATGAGTGACGAGTAGAGGGGAACAATGACCTCTTTTTTCCTGGATGACAAACCTTTTGTGAGGAGGTGTGCCACATAGAAGGATTTCCTGACTATTGCAGTGATGTGATTATCAAAGGAGAGACTACTGTCCACATGCGTCCCAAGGTCTCATCACACTTTCGGTGTCAAGTAAGCTACCGCCTATGTGGTAGTTCAGGGGTACAGAATTTTTACCAAAGAGGATGATCATGCACATTTTGGCACTGAGCTTGAGGCCATGGCTTTGACACCAGGCATCTGTCTCAGCGAGATCCTTTTGTAGGATGTCCACATCGTTAGGAGTTTTGGTTTGCAGTCATCTGCGAACTTCATTCGCCAAAGACCTTCTGTGTTAGCCTGTACTTCACAGAAGTAGTTGCCAAACAGGAGAGAACCCAGGACTGAACCCTGTGGTACTCCACTTGTCACTGGTCTGAAAACAGACTCGGGAGTCTGCTACTTTCACAGTGTGGGTTTCTGTCAGTGAGTCAGTTGACAACCATCTTGTGACATAGGGATTTATATCTAGTTTAGTGAGTTTATCTATAATTCCTGAGTGGAGGATGGTGTGGAAAGCCTTGCCGAGATCGAGATCCAGATAGGCTGTGTGAACCACCTTACCCTCATCTACGGCTTTCGCGACTGCTTAAAAGAAGTCTATCAGGTTTGGAAGACATGATCTGCCTTTTACAAAACCGAACTTGGTGGGGTCCAGAGTTTATAAGTTCTATGATGATCCCTTCCACAAACTTGCAGACCAGGCTCGTCAGGCTAATGGGGCGGTAGTTCCCGGGGTCCGTGGTGGCTCCCCCTTTGTGGAGTGGGATAACCATCACTGTGCGCCATTCAGTGGGCACAAAGCCTGAGGTGTGGCTAAGATTGAACATAGTACTTTGGTGGGGTGCCAGTTCGTTCTGTAGTTCGTGTAGAACGCAGCCTGGGATGTTGTCAGGTCCCATGGATGGTGTGTTCTTGGCTTTGGAGTGTGTGGTTTTTACCTGTACGGCCATGATTTCAGGAACTTTGCAGATTCCGGTATAGAGATGGGCCTTTTAGGGGGTGAGAGGGGGGTAAAGTTAGCACTGACCCCATCTGCTAGGATATTGGCAATATCAGTTGGTTCTGTATATTTAGTGCCATTGTGCTGTAACTCAGAGCAGATCCGAGTGTTGCCATTGAGATTCTTAACAGCTATAGAATGCTTTGTGGCGGTCTTTAGAAATCAGTGGCAATTTTGTTTTCGTAACTAGCTTTGGAGTATTTTATGCTGGAACTCAGCTTCTTATTGAGGCTGACCAGAGAGTTCCTCCTATCATATGATTTTACTCTTTTTCCAACAGTTTCTTTCTTCTGTTGTAGAGTTTGTTTATGGCAGGGGACCACCAGATTGGCTTCCTTTTTTTTTTTTTTTTTTGGAGGATAGCATCTTTGTTCCGTTAGGGATTGCAAGATCCATGCACTCGTGTAAGTGCTTATAAAGTGCATTTGTGTAGGATTCAGCAGTCGTACCTCTATTGTCCGTCTGCATGGGTGTCGTGAAGTTTACCACTTCTGTATTAAGAAGTGTGAAGTTGGCTTTGGAGATATTTTTTACGGTGGTTTCCCTAATGGGGGGTGGGGGCAGGATGTGGATGTCTAGGGTGATTAGCTTGTGGTCGGATATGACCAATGAGAAATTGACCTCTGGTGTGGAACACCAGTTGCCCATGTTGGTAATGACCAGAGGTCTAGGATAATGCTGCCCCTGCTGGTGGGGGTGTGGATAAGTTGATCCAAGGCTGTGGAATTTATATTTTCCAGAAAACGTTGAGCAAAACAGTTGGCATAGGAGTACCTTTCCCAGTTATTGGTGGGGTAGTTGAAATCGCCTATTTTGGTGTTGGGTTGTATCCTAATATTTTCCAGTGCATCAAGAAATGAGTGGGACTCCTGGGGCATGGTGGGGGATCTGTAGCAAGCTACAATTTGGATTACAGTCTTGTCCAGAGTTAGTTGCAATTGGATAATCTCGGATGCATTATGCTATGCAACTAGCCTGGAAGTGTGGATATCCTTAACGAATATGGAGACGCCACCGCCTTTAGTGATTCGGTTCAGGTTAGATGGCCGCAAGGTGTGGTATGAATTATAGTCTGGTAATGCAGGGGTGTTCTCTGGAGCCTTGAACCAGGTCTCTGTCACTGCATAGATGTCAATGTTCTCCATTTTAAGGAGTGCCTCGAGTGAGTGCATTTTGAGGTTTAGACTTCTAGCATCGAGTAGCATTACCCGCAGATTTTGCTTGCTTGTACTTGTTACGGTGGTGAATTTGTCATTTGAACCTTGCCTAAAAATGGCACTATAGGGGTGGCATGAGCCTTAGCCAGTATCCGGAATCCCAAAGGCGACAAGTGCAGGCCATCTCTGGCAAAGCATTGTGGTCTGTCGATCATGTCATCCCAAGCAGACAGACACTGGATCCACTTAGAATGACACCAGAAGCTTAGTCAATTGTTGAAGTCAATCATTTTGTCCTTGAACTGTGGTAGCATTCTGGGTGATGGCAGGGTCATATCTGCCTGGGCTACAAGATAGGACAGCTCCTCCATGTCTCTTTCCATGTAGTCCAGGGAGGTACGTCTCAGGTCATTCACACCAACGTGGACAATGACAGTCATATTTGTACTTGTGGAGTGACCGGAGTGTGTGGGTTATGTGGCGGATCCTGGCACCCGACAGGCAGCTGACAGTAACTTTCTTGTTTAGCCTTGTTTATGGGGGGGGGGGTGAGAGGAAGACGTGCTGAGATGGCAGGTAAGTGTGTCTTAATGGAAGAATACGACAATCCACAGTTCATCAGATCATACAAGCAAGACAAACTAATGTAGGTTCTACCGTCATTGGTTGGATATTTTTAGACAAACAGAAAACCTCTTCCACTTGGATAGACAGGATTTTCTGGTAGTTTGTTTTCTGTCCTCCTGCACAACCTGAAGCATGCCTTTATGTAAAGGTGTCTGAAGGGAATTTACGCCCTATCACCAACAATGTAAGGTTCAGGGTAGATAGTTGGAGGTGTACGAGAGTTATCTTCTCCTGTGTAAGCAGGTCCATTCGGTGGGGGTAACGTGGTGACTGCCCGTGGCTAGATGATGTACTTATATTAAAAAAAAAAAAATGCTGTCTTGGCCAATACGTGGTCACCAACAAGATTTGTGGTCGTCTCTGAATCTTCAGCAGAACCTGTTGTATGAGTGGGAGGGGATGCATAGGCAAACATCTTCTTCCAAGGGAATGAAAGAACATCCACCCTTCCATGCTTTGGGAGAAGGCATTCTGGAGCAGAAGGTTGGGAAGTTGTCTGTTCATGGGGGAGGCAAAAAAAAATCCACCTGCGGTATATCCTATTGACGGACCATGTCCGAGAACACATCCCTGTTTAACATCCATCCGTGGGATTGAGTCATGGTCCTGCTTAGAGTATCTGCCATCACATTTTCTGCAGAAAGGTATGTAGATGGCTAGAAGGTTTAACTAGTCTCTCTAGGGTGATTTCCCACACCTGCAGAGCGAATCTGGACAGAGGGTAGAACCCTGCCCCCCCCCCCCACACACACACACACACACACGAACACACCTTCACTACTATAAAAAAAGGCTAAATTCCTTCCAACTCATACTAAACCCATCTAAGACCCAACACATGATCTTCTACCAATCCAAAACCTTCACCCCCACCTCACCATTCTCAATAACACCCTCCAGCAATACCCTTACCACACCTGTAACTCAAGCCGAACTACTAGTTGAAACTATTGACCAAAACCTAAAATTAAACATAGCACTAAACAACTGCCAAAGTTCATAAAAAACTAGGTTCACTCTACTGCTGCATGAGCTTCCTTACACAGGAATCCTGATATCTCTCGTACCCATCTACTCTCCAACTTATTATATGCTTCCCCAGTTCTAACTATCCTAAACAAATCTGACCCTCTGAAACTACCTGCTACAATAAAATGTCAAAATTTGCAACTAATACCAAGTTTTATTCTCACCACTGCCTCTCCCTAAGAGAACTAGGAAGGTTAGATCTCCCTGACCTACTAAAATACAATCGACTTGTCCTGACCCATCAACTGCTACACCAACCAAATAAAATACCTGCTCTCTCTGGTCTGCTTACCTTCTTGTTTCTCAGTATTCTAACCACTGTATGATGCATCGTTTGTAAAACTCTGATTTTTACTCTTTTTATATATTCCATGCTCTTTATACAAAATTATATATAATTTTTTACTATTTTTTTTTTTAAATAATTTTTTACTATGTCTCTGGAGCTTTTTTCCCCAGGCCTCTGCTGAAAATTCTCACCTTGTGTCCAGAAGGACTAACCTGGTCAACAAATGGAAAATAAATGTGTGTGGGTGCGCACGCGCACACATACACAGTTTACCTTTGAATGTCTGACTGGCATTTGGAGATCGCCCATTTCCGCGGACCATAATGCCTAAACACAGACAACTTGGATCAAATGTCGTAATGATTTGCTGGATACTACTTCCGACACTTGATCCATGTTTGAATGGCAAAAATGCATTTGCTTATTTGCCATTCAAACACATGGTGAATCGGCATTATCGTTCTTTGCAGCCGTACTTACGACATTTTGCACGTCGTACATACGGAGTTTAACAAAATAACAGTGAACCATACACTTTTACATACACACACAGGTTTACTTTTAAATCCTATATTACCAGTAGACCGAACTACAAATGACCAAGAAACTCAAATTCCTGAAAGTTTGCAAGATAAAGTCCCAAAATTCCAAACACCATAAAGCAAATGTCAAGCTCCTACCCTCCACCGATGCAAAACTTAAACTATTTTTTTCCGTATGCTTTTGCAGGGGAGCTGCACCCTGATGCGCAATCCACAAATAAAATACCAACTTAGAGTTTGCATTACAGTGAGGAAAAGGGTAAAATACAAATACTCTGTTACTCCTATGTTATTATGAGCAAAGAATATTTTGCTCACAACTAGCCATACACTAATAGCTCCATCTCTGCATCTACCTCTATGTACTTACATTTTTTCACTTCAATAGTCTGTTCTCAATCGAACACAACTTTCAATTAGCACTTGGTTTTCTTTTTTAAAGTTTCAAGTTCCATAAACTTCTCCAGCGACACCATTAGCTTGCAACGTATGATCTGCCATATTTTTTTACGTGCTTAGTATAAAATTTTAAAGTGACAATACAGTACTTAAACCAAATGCCATTTAGCTTTTACAATACATTTAGGTATTCTGTAACTCGATCTTGTAAACTTTCAGGAAATTGACTGAGTTTATAGTCTCGGTCTTTTGTAGTTCGGTCTACTGGTAATACAGTATTTAAAAGTAGACCCACATACTCGCGTGTGCATACAATAAATTGTATATACATACACACATCTACACCTCTCTCTCTATATATATATTTTGTAGATATATATATATATATATATGTATACACACACACTTTTTTGTACATGCATAAACACGTATGTTATTTTTAACACAAAAATGCCAGGCAGATCGAATCTTTGCCCAAATTCTACTTGTTTCACAGCATATTTTAATAACTTGGGTCACAAATGAAACAGTAGGCTACTATCATGCTGCACTGCTGTATACAACAAAAAAAATGGCTAAAACATAGGTTCTAACCAGGACAGGAATAACAGTGAAATGTATACCTTGCTTCTTCTCCTTCCAGCAGTTTTCTATAGGCATTGATCTCCATATCAAGTGCCAATTTAACATCCAGTAGTTCCTGGTATTCACTAAGCTGCTGCTGCATCTGATCCCGCATTTCGGCCATCTCCCTCTCTTTGCCATCAAGCATCTTTCTGTACTTTTCTCTGTCACTTGCCAACAATGCCTCCAGCTCCCGAATGCGATCTTCTGCTGCACTAGCCTATATCAGGGCATAAAAAAACAACTTAATGACAATGTCTTGAACATTTAATGGAAAACTGTCATGTGCAAACAAACTGAGAAAGTTCATCTGTGTAAGAACTTAACAGTAGATGTCCCACTGATCACTGTTACAGCATGCCCTCTCCACCCCCCCTTATATTTATTTTTTTTTAACTAGGCGGTGCCTTACTTCTCAGGGACCAAGGGCAAGTCATTTTCTACCTTCTTCCCCTTTAATTTCTTATATGGTATTCGCTCTGGTGTCTCCATGTTTCCTGACTGAGATGGTCTGAAAATTTCATGCTCATATGTCTGCTAATGTATCCTTACAACAACTGGCTTAAAACATATGTCTGACATAGCTCTATGGAACTTTTTGGCTTTGGTACCCCAGACGAACATCCCGGTTATTTGACGAGACAGCTCCAAAAGTTTGGAATACTGCAAGAGTGATCAGCAGTACATCTACTGTTATGGTTAAAATGTTCTTCTATATCATCACTATTGCAGTACTCCTTAAAGAAGGAATGTCCCACCCCTGGCAGCCCGTTGCTCGGCCAGCACAGATAAGCTTAAGAGACCTTGTTTGCGCCATACATCACATTTATGCTCCCCGCACAAAAAGTAGGGCATAAAAGGGATATACAGACAACTATCCAGAACTTCTTTTTCTACCAGTTCGAACACCGTTGTTGCCACTTAGTTTAAACATTTTGTTGCTGTACTTAATATTCAGCAACATCAGATAAGTGTCCTGTTGAGGTTATTTATTTTTAAATTTACTTTCTTGGTCTTGTATTTTTTTTTTTATTGCTACTTAGAGCTCATGTCATCCAAGAGTGGAAAAGGTCAGTGTGAGAGGCAGATTCCCCATATGGATCATCACAAACAGCATCTTTTTTTCTTTGGGTGCTTTCCACAACCATACCTCGAAGTATCTGCAAGGCATTTGTGCTTAAGACACTAGGAAGCGATTTGTCTTCCCTGGCCATTTATTTTGAAAACCAGCAGCTTAGACAGTTAAGCTCAGGGCACTATGGCAGAATCCTGTAACCTACAGATACTCCTGCTATTTAAGGGGGCCAAGAAGGCTCGGACAGATTCATAAGCTGTCCAGCCTCCTCCAGATGTCCTTCTAGAAAGAAGCAAGTAATAAATCTGTAGGTTGTTCAGCATTTTTATCGGATTTCTCTGCCACGACCCAAGTGGAGGCCAGCATGGATTAGTCTTTTCGCATATCCTCTGAGGCTTTGCAGGCAGCTACTCTAGACGATGAGGGAGAAACTGCGGTTGATTATCTCAGAGGGCCAAGAGGGATTCCGCAGATGCTGTTCAAAGAGGGAGTTCCAGGTTCTCTTCTCAAATCTCTAAGGGTCGGAACCTCCAGTATTTGTTAGGACTGATTTCCCCTCAGACAAAAACAAGCATGTTTCAGCCTGTCCTATGGCTCCTCAAAGGGAATAGCAGGAGTCTCTGCCTTAATAGGTCAAAAGCCCACTCAAGGGGTTTCAGTACCTGCTCCTTCATGGACCTCTACCTCTTCTAAACGGTTTAGGGAACCAGATTCTTCAGATAAAGATTCCCTGTCTGTTGGAGTCTTTAACCCATTTTTCACAGACCCTGAATCGCATTTCAAGGAATTGTCATTTGGGAGTACAATTGCTAGGATGATGGAATTCTTTAAATGGGATTCTCCTCAAGCATTGGATAATCCAAGAAGATAAGAGTGGTTTCAGGAGGATACTACGAAACTATTGGCAGCTCCTCCTCTGTTGGCTGCCTTTTTAGATACTTTCATCGCTGCTTCCAAGTCTCCTGAGTCACAGCCTTCTAAGAAACCAGACAGGTTACACAAGCGTCCCGAGGATTGTACAGTTTTATTTAAATGTCCTGCTGGTTACACAATCATTGTGAGGATTGTACAGTTTAATTTAAATGTCCTGCTGATCCTTCTGAGAAACATTCTAAAACTTTTGCCCTCTAAGGATAGCAGGGTAATGGAAAGGATTGGCAAGAAAGTTTACGCTGCTTCTACTTTGGCCTTTGGACTATTAATTACCAGACCGACGTAACCAGGTATACTCTGGCCTCGATTTTTCAGGCTTGTCAGGTTATCTTTGCCCTGCCCGAATCTGATGGCAAATCCTCCGCCTTATCTTTTAAAGTTTCTGCTTCTCAAGTGACTTGCCATTCGATTAAGAGCAGCTATGATGCTGCCGACGCCTCTTCTAGGGCTGTGGCTTTTGGGCCCATCGTGACATTTTTCTTGGTTCTGCCTTCAGTTCCTTCCCACTGACAATAAGACCAAGTTGTTTGGCTGCTCCTCTGGATAATGCTCATCTTTTTGGGACTGCTGCTGCTGACTAAGTCTCTTCAAGAGAAAGGCAAAGCCTAGCAAGACCTTAAACACATTTTTGCCTCTCCTATCCATAAGTTCCAGAGAATTATCCTTCAAGATCTGCTTTTATTTGAAGGCAACTCCGCCAGGCCTCCAAGAGCAGAAAGGGTGTGAGGTGCCCCCCCCCCCCAAGGGTTCTCAGACTTCTTTAGCCCAGAAGCCGCCTTTATCTGATAAGCCTTCATCTCTCATAATTTGCCCCCCAACTTTATACCAGGTTCTTTTGTCGCCTCAGCCTCCCTCTGTCTTCCAGATTGGTGTCTCACCACTTTAGACTCTAGTTATTTCTATGATCCATCAAAGTTAGTTCTTGGTATGAATCTCAAAGTCCTTTTTCTGAGACTCCTCAACCTCTTCTACAGCAACTTTCTCATTTCCAAGGGGATTTAAGAGTCCTTGTTGAACCAAGGGAACATTCAATCTGTCTCCCCCTTCCCACAGAGGGAAATGGTTTTTATTCTAGGATGTTCTTGGTTCCTCGGAAAGAGGGCACTTGGAGACCAATTTTGGATCTCTCTTGGCTCAACACCTTTATTGAGATACTGTCTTTTCAGATGCTGACTCTTCAAACTCGGTTTCCTCTTATGACCCCAGCCTTTTCTGGCATCTTTGGATCTGAAAGATGCTTGCCTTTATATCCCTATTCACCCCCTCTTCAGAAAGTTCTTAGGTTTCTCCAGGTCTTCCTCTCATTTTCAGTTCTCTTCTTTGCCCTTTGGCCTCTACTGCCTCAAGGGTATTCACAAAAGGCCTGGCTGCTGTGATTAACTTATGCAGGCTCCAAGGCATTCAGATTTTTCCTTATATAAACAACCGGTTGCTTCAGGCACCTTCTCCCAGTCAACTGTTTCTAGGATCAAGTCCGTGGTGTACTATCAACTTCCAAAAGTCTGTCCTGACTCCCTCTCACATCACGTGCATCTGGGTTGCAAGATTCAGACAGTGCCAATGTTGGCCTCTATTCCACCTCCAAAGATATTGTCGTTGACCGCTTACTTTCACTCTCTTCTTCCCTTGACTGCCATGCCAGCCAGGGAGTTTATTTGGGCCCGGGGATTCATGGCATCCTCTACTTAGATGCCAGACTGCATATGTGGAAGCTTCAACAGTACCTCAAGTCAGTTTGGCTGCAGCATATTCTGAATTTCAATGTACCTCTCCTTCCCTGTCTAAAGAAAGAATCTGAGTGGTGGAATTGAAGTTGTTGATTTGACAGTTAGCTCTAAACTCAAGCTGGCCCCTTCAGCCTACAGTCCCTTCTCAAGAGCTGTTCACTGATGCCAAGGACATGGAGCGGGGGCATCTCGGTCACCTGAAAGTTCAGTATCTTTGGCCATTAGAAGTCAGATCATATTAACGTCAGACAGATGAGGGCTCCGATTCTGGCCATCCTGGCTTTTCACCCCATGTTATTTCCGGACCCCTTGAAGGTGTACACAAACACTACACTGATGTGGTATTTCAACAAGTTTTGAGGCATGAAACATTACCTCCTCTGCAGGATGGCACTTGAGGCTTGGGATGTGGCTCTCCGTCATCAGTAAACACTTAAGACTGTATACATTCCTTCAGCGCACAATCTTGCGGCAGACTCGCACAGCAGAGATGTGTTTCTGCATATTGTCCATCAGTGGAGTATTTCTCATGTAGATCTTACTCCTCCCCCCTGAACAGGCAGCTCTCTACCTTCTGCTCCACAGTGCCAAGCCATCTGGCCCTTTCCCTCATTATCCTTTCCTTCCTTGGTTTCCAATAGTACTGCAGAAGGTTCAAGCTGGACTCCCCAAAAGTCTTGCTACTGTGACTACCTTTTGGCCGACAGCACTGGTTCCCCTTCTTAAAGCATCTGGCCAGGGACAATCAGAGGTTACCTCAACGGAAGGTTCTCCTCACAGAAGACAAATGGTCTCATTAATCCCCACTTGTCCACTCCAACTGAAATTTTGGGTTTTGATCCCTTTCAAGCAACTCTTTTCCTAGGACAAGCTCAGAGTTTTAGACAAGGCAAAGAAACCCTAAACTAGAAAATCTTATGTCCAAATGGAAAAGATTTTTGATCTCGTGCCATGCTCGTAACCAGGACCCTTTTTCAGTGGGAGCCCCTCTGGGTACTCTCATTTGTGTGAATTGCCCCACTCTAGCTTGGCCTATTCTTTTGTGAATGCCCATTTGTCAGCCATTTCTGCTTGTCTGCTGTTGACGACTCCTTTGGATTTCTCATTTGGAGGTCAGTTTCTTAAAGGCATCAAGCATTTTAAGCCTCCAAGAAAAAGTTACGTTCTTACATAACGTTCTATGTGTGTAGTCCAACTTCATTTCATTAACCTGAGGGACTGCGTCCCGACACACTGACCCCCAAA
>NC_056747.1:61855726-61858226 GCF_019279795.1 Protopterus annectens
CACAGTGAGAATATCCAATTCTATAAACCAATACACATACTAAGCATAAGGGAACTTATTTGTAACATTCCAGTGTGCAAACATATCTGAAATTGTCTAAAAATACATATAAAAATATATCTAAAAATATGTTACATATTTAAAATGTGCAATAGTTACTCTGTACTAACGTAATTTTCTTCCTTTTAAATATGGTCTAATGGATACTGTTTCATTGAGTCCCATAGATCTGTGTGCTCCAAGCCTTAGAATCCATGACAGTTCAGCTTGTTCTGTCATATTGATCAGGTCCCCAAGACGTGGATTCATAATTTGCATATGTAGGACCCGATACAAAAATGTATGTTCATCCCCCTTTAATAAAGTGTGATTAGCTATTGCACTATATTCATGTCTCCTGTTGTAACAATACTGATGGTCTCTGATTCTTTCACGTAAGGACCTGTTGGTCTTTCCTACGTAGAATTCAAAACAGGTGATGCAGTGTGCAATATATACCACATTTTTAGAGTGACAATTGCTGTTGATACGTAATTCCCAATATTTGCCACTTACTGCATGTCTATAAAACCTAGATTCATCTATGGACTCACATTGTGGACAGCGGCCACACTTTTTTTGTAATGAGTTGGCTAGGGTTAGAATGGCTTCTGTAAATTAGTTATTAAAGGCATCTGGGATCTGAGTAGAGCTGTTAAGGTTAAATCCTAAAGGGATAGGAGTAGGAGAATATCCTGGTTTAAGAAGTTTAACACCTGACCAAAATTTTTGAGGGGGTATTTTGAGTAGTTTTTTGAAGATGAAGATAAAATTCCTTTTTGTCTCAGAGTATCTTTCTTGGTAGTATTTCTTAACTGTTTATAGAGGAGATGATCAGATGGAGATTTGGTAGCTCTCCATTTAGCCCAGATTTTATTTCTAAGGATCATTTTTTCTTTTGTTTGCTTTGTTAGCCAAGGGGCAGTCTTGGCTCTTATCCTGGTAGTGTGTAATGGAGCATAATCAAGAATTTGTAGAAAGTTTGTGTTAAAATAGGTCACAGCTTCATTAAGTTCGAGGTGTGATAAAGGTAACCAGTCACATGCTTGTAATTCAGCAAGGAAGTTATCAGGGTTGAAAAATCTTTTTGAGCGGCATCTTCTTAGTTTATGCATATTAGGAATATTCAATTTTTGTCTGATAACATATGTAAGTATGTGATCACTAATACTGTCAGGAAGTGTCCTGGAGTATAGTTGCTGGGGGGGGTTATTAATTAGAATCCAGTCCAGAATTGTTTCTTTCTTATTTGGTTTATGGATTCTAGTTGTAGTTGTTATTAATTGTGAGTAACCATGGAGATTAATATGGTTAGTAGGTTGCTGGGCTGCACAGGTTTTCCAATCAATGTTGAAATCACCAAGTATTATGGTTTCTTGGGGTAGTTGGTTAGAAAGAGAACTGAGTAGGTCCTCTAGAGTCTGGCTATTATTACCAGGGGGAAGGTACATACAAATTAGATAGATTGCTTTATTGTTGTTAATCTGTAGCTTGATTGATAAAATTTCAGTTTTGGGGCCTGTTAATGGAAGTTCCTTAAAATGGGTAATTTGTAGGTTAGATTTATAGATAATGGCTATACCGCCACCTTTCTTCTTTATTCGGTCATTTCTAAGTATGTTATAGCCAGGAGGGGTGATTTCCTGGTCTTGAGTAGAGGGTTTTAGCCATGTTTCTGTTATACATAATATATCAAATGAATGCAAGTGTAGGAGAGCATGAAGATGGCGAATTTTGTTGTTAATACTTCTAATGTTAACGTGAGCTGTTAGAAGGGAGTTGGCTGCTCTAGTACCTGATGCAAGAAGAGGAGAAGAATTAATATTTTGGTTATAATCGCATAGGGCAGAGGGACCGGGATTAGGATGAATGTCACCATGTAAGAGGAGTTGGTGATGGGAAAAAGATAGTAATTTAAGAAGTTTGAGGTAAATATTAAGAATTATTTTGTTAAAGTAGAAGGTTATGTGAGATACCCTGTGGTATTTTGGCAGTAGATAGTTGGAAGAACAGGTAATGTTACTATGATTAAGGGAGCTGAAGGAAGAGTAAGGTAAAGTTTGTTTTAGATGAAGGTTTTGTTCATATAAAGTGTTAATTTGCAAAGAGGTGATATAGTAAGATAAAGAAAGAGAGGCTATAGCAGTAGTAAAGAGAAGGGTACAGATGAGAAAGGCTTTTACAGTTGGTGACATAGTAGTGAAGAGTTGAAGAACTAGAGTAACTTGTTAAAAATAATTAGTTAAGAACAAGTAGATCAGCAACAATGTTTAAAGAAGGGATAAATGGAGAATAAGTATATGGAAGTTGAGATGGGGGATAGTCAGAGCTAGACAGATAAAAAGTAAGTATTAGATAGATAGTAGGTTGAATGTAAAATAAGGCAGGGTATAAAAGAGTTATGTAAGAGAAGGATGGTAGAGAAGGTTAAATAGTGATTGAAGCGGCTTTGAAAAAATAG
>NC_056747.1:61863226-61888226 GCF_019279795.1 Protopterus annectens
GACAAAGTGGAGGTCCTAAGAAGGTAGAATAGTTTTCTTAGGAAGTTTTAAATGTAGGACACCTTTAAAAACTTGCTCTAACTCATGCCAAAAGAAAGGGGTGCCCAGAGGCAAGCATGCTCAAATAGCAGGTAAGTGTGCCTTGATGGAAAGATTAGACAAAACCAGTTCTAAGCATCTCACACAATTAAGAGAAGATGACAGTAGCAACTCTTGTTAAGATAGGATACTTTTCTTTAGCATGACATGAGACAGAAAAGCTTTTCATTTAGACATGCAAGACTTCCAGGTAAAAGCTTCCCTGCCTCCTGAAGAACCTGTGGCACATTCTCAGAAAACTGGTGTCTGAAAAGGATCATAATTCTACCATCCACATCTGGCTGAGGCATGACAAGCCGAGGAATAGCAGTGAACCCTTGTGTTGCATGAGCAATTCAGCTCTGTGGGGTAACTTGTGGTGATCACCCCTGGTTAGATGGCAGAGAAAGGGGAATTAATGCTGTCTTGGCCAAGAGGGAGTCACCAATAAAAATCTGTGTGTTCCCTCTCTCTGGATCTTTAACAATACCTTTAGAGGAGGAAAGGCATAAAGAACCCTCCATTTCCAAGGAAGGGCACAGCATCTGGCCTCCGTGCCCGACGGGAGGAGTCCTGGAGCAGAAACAAAGTAGTCTGTTGTGGACAGAGGCAAATTAATCTGACAAACGCCTCATTTGGGGACTTTGTTTATGAAGGCTTCTCTGTTCAGCATTCATTTACAAGGGACTTTCCTTGATCTGCTTAGAAAGTTTGCCAGGACGTAATCCTGTGAAACAATATAAACTATACTGAAGAACAGGTTCATTTTTGTGGCCTGTACTCATGCCATAACAGCCATCCCTCCTAACGCACAAAATCCTTGCCCCCCCCCCGTGCTTATTATCACGACTGTGGTGTTGTCTGAAAATTCTGGCTGGGCTTGGCGCCCAGGTGCAGTAAAAGATCTGAAAGGCCTGAACAGCAGCCCACATCTCCTTCAGGTTTGTATGCTCGGACATCTGATTTGGTGGCCACTAGGCCTTAACCTGCAGGTCACCCATCCATGCAACCCATAGAACATCTAAAGCATCTGTGGGTAACTTTAGCTGTGGAGTCTGCACTCTGAATGGCAGGCCTGTGTTGTAGTTTTCCTGTGTTAGCCACCGAAGAATTGCTTTTTTCAAGCAGAGAAGTTGAGAACCTGAGTGGTCAGACTGCGAGTGTGTTTGGATCAGATGGATTTCAGATACCACTAACATTCTCATATGAAGTCTAGCAAAATGAACTATGGGAAGGTTTGCAGCCATGAATCCTAGTGCCCTAAGAATTTCTCTTTCTGTGTAAATCTGAAGGTTAAGAGAGATAAAGTAGTAAGAGACACCATCACATCTATGGGTAAGAAGGGCTGCATGAGTTTGGTGTCCAGCCTGGAAGCCAGGAGAAAAAAAAAACAGGCCTTGGGTAAGATTCAGAGTGGGGAAATCAGTGACAAAACAGAATTTCAGCCTGGATTTCCAGAGCCACTTCCTTCGGCTATGCACACCACGGGAAATCTTTGGGGTCCAAATTTAAAGCACATTCCACATGGGCTATGGTTTCATCTAGAGCTTTCTATAAGGGATTGGACACTGCAACCATTTTAGAGGCAGCTACATGGACATCTGTTCAAACCTTTACAAAACATTACAAATTGGACTAAATTTCCAAATCCAGGGCGGTATTTGCCAGGGCAATCCTCCATGGATTTATACAGAATAGTTCCAAGCCACCACCCTCTTCTTCTCAGTGAGCTTTGGCACTCACCCAAGAGTTGGAATACTGCAACATGAGAAAGTACAGTTGTGTACACTTACCATAAATGCAGATGTTACAAGTGTATTCACTGTTGCAGTCATCACACTTGGGTTATCTCTGCTGCTGGTATGACCTCAGGCGGCCCGAATACCAGAGTCTTGGGATTTCTGCGTCGGATGCTGTCGCCTCTTCGATGATGACAGGGAATAAAACATGCAGCAGACGCCATTACAGATTTTCTTGCTCCAGATGTCACGAGCTCCCAAAAAAGGAAGCCATTACATGGGTGAGGAACACCTCCAGTAAAAAGTAAACACCATTGCCATGGGATATGAACAACAGAATAGGTAGAAAGTATAGAAGAAATCAGGGGTTGGAGGGAGGGTAACCAGGACTGCAACATTGAATACACTCAGAACATCTACATTTATGGTAAGTGTACACAACTGTAGTATGTTCTTAGTGTTTCACTGCTGTAGTCATCACACATAGGTTGATTCCCAAAGCTGTGGAAGGGTGGAGGCAGTCAAGAAGTATTAGGGCTGCCTAGCAGGCCTTGTAAGCCTACTGTAGCAAATCGAGCTCTGGATTTAGCAAAGATAGGTAAGTGGCAATACTTGGTGAAGGTGTGTACAGAGCTCCAGGTTGCAGCTTCCAGGATGTCCCTGGTAGGGACTTCCCCCGAGAAATGCTGTAGAGGTTGAGGTTGCCCTAGTGGAATGAGTTCTGATCCCCTGCAGGTTAGGTTTTCCATGGTGTGTGTGCTATCCATTTGGAGATGGTTTGCTTTGAAATGGCCTTGCCCTCTCTGCCCCTGTAATAAAGATGACTAGCAGCTGGTCAGATTTTCTGAAATGTTTAGTCCTGTCAAAGTAGAACTGGAGTTTTCTGTCACGTTCAAGAAGTGCAGGATCCTTTCCCCTTTATTCTGAGGATTAGGGAAAAAGGTTGGTAAATGGATGGACTGATTTAAATCCACACTGGATACCACCTTAGGCATAAATGATGGGTTAGTCCTGAGGGAAACCCAGTCCGCATGGAAAATAATGAAGGGTTCCACAGCCATAACTGCCTATAACTCGGGCACTCTTCTTGCTGAAGTGATAAGTAGTAAGGCTGTGTTCCAAGAGAGGAATTTTAACTCTGCTGCAGCAGCAGGCTCGGGGGGGGTGCTGAATTTCTCTAGTACAAAGTTAAGGTCCCAGGCAGGGGTGGGAGCTCTCCTCGGGGGCCTTAAATTGTTAGCTCCTCTCAGGAACTGTTTGAGAGGGTGAGAAAAGAGGTGGCTCAGTATTGTAATGAGCTGAGTTGGCAGAGGCATGAAGCTTAATTGCTGAGAAGGATAGGCCTCTGTGGATCAGCTCTGCCAGGTAATCTAGGATTTGAGGTAAGGAGGGCACAGCTGTGTCCTTCCCTTGAGACTGGCTCCAAGAACAATATTTTTTCCACTTTTCTGCATAGGATTTCCTAGTACTAGGCCTTCTGGCCTCAAGGATGACTTCCTGCACCTGTTTGCTGAGGGTTGCTGGTGGTGTATTCAGGGGATAAGCCAGGCTGCAAGGGTCAGGGTTTGCAGCTATGGATGAAAAATGTGTCCCTCCTGCTGGGACAGCAGGGAGGGGGGTCTGATGTAGGTGCCTGGGTGGCACTGCTGTCAAACTACGTAGGAGTGGGTACCAGTGATGGCACAGCCAGTCTGGGGCAATAAGGATTGTCCTTGGTCTGTCCTGTTTGATCTTGAGTAGTACTTGAGAGAGAAGGGGCAGAGGGGGAAGGCATAAATTGAGAGGTTTGTCCATGCAAAGGATAGGGCATCCATTTTCCATGCTTTGCTGTGAGGATTTCTGGTGCAAAATTTGCTCAAATGATGGGTTTGGGGGAAGGCAAAGAGGTCCACCTCTGGTGTCTCCCACCTGTGGAGTAGAAGCTTGAATGAGTTGGGTTCCAGTTTCCACTCGTGTGGGTCCAGCAGATTTCTGCTAAAGTCTGCCAGTGAATTTTGTTTGCTTGGACTGAAATTGAGATTGCAGGTGCACTTGGTTGCTCAAAGCTGTTTTCCACAGAGCCATGGCTAACCTGCAGAGTGAGTAGGAATGGGTTCCCCCCTGCTTGTTTATGTACCACATAACTGTGGTGTTGTCTGTCTTTATCAGGAGTTGTCCTGGAAGGATAAGGTATTTGAAGGCTGTCGGAGCATTCTGTACCGCTAACATTTACTTTTGATTGATATGCAGGGGAATTTGTTCTGGGCTCCATTTGCCTTGAATGTATTTGCCTGCCATGTGAGCCCTCCATGCATAGTTTGATGTGCCAGTTGTCAGGGTTTTTGAGGCGAGGGGTTGAGTGAAAGGAAGTCCCTTGTTGTGGTTGCATGCCTCTACCCACCAAAGGAACTCTGCCCTTAGGCAAGGAATGATAGGAATCACTGTTTCCATACCCTTAGTATGCAGAGACCATGCTCTTAATATGCGGACACCACAGACTTAAGTACCACTGAAGTTTCCTCATATGCAGTCTTGCATACGGTATTAGTAGAATGCATGAGGCCATGAACCCTAGGGCGTGCAGTATTTTTCTTGCAGATAGCTGGGTTTCGGTGGCCATTAGTTTGTAGTCTGTCAAATAAGCCGGTTTTTCATGGAGTGAGGAATGCCATCTGGGAAGTTGTGTTCAAGCTTGCTTCCATGAATACAATCTTTTGGCTGGGCACCAGTTGTGATTTCTTGTTGTTGATGGTGTACCCCAGGAATGTTAGGAGTCCCTTTACAAATGTCAGGTGCTAAAGTAGCAATTCCTGACTGTCTGCTTGAATCAGGCAATCATCCATGTATGGGTAAATTTGAATATTTCTCTGCCTGCAGTATGCAATGGCCGGAGCCAGGCACTTTGTGAACACCCTGGGCACAGTAGAGAAGCCAAAGGGAAGTGCAGAGAACTGGTGCTGCATAGAGCCTGCCCTGAAAAGTAGATTTCCTGCAAGATTCCCTTATGGGGATGTGCAGATGAGCTTTTTTTTTTTTTTTTTTTGTAGTATAGGGTGACTAGCCAGGCGTCCCTGGCTAGCATAGGAAAAAGCTGTTGCAGTGTAAGCATTCTGAATTTAGGGGCCACCAGGAAGGTGTTGCGAGTTGACAGATCCAGGATAGGGTGCCAAGAGCTCTCTTTTCTGGGCATCAGGAACAGTCTGGAATAGAAACCCTGTCCCCTTTGCTCTACTGGAACAGGTTGAATAGCCCTGATACTGAGAAGAGTAAGTACTTGCTTTTGAGCCTCTGCCCACTGGTTTGGAGGAAGGTCTGGCATCCCACTTGGGGTTGGCAGTGAGTGGAAGAATCTGTATCCTTGGATCACAATGTTTAGGACCCACTGGTCTTGGGTAATGGACATCCAGTTTTCTGCATGCAGGGCAAGTTTTCTTCCTAGGGGTGCAAGTACTTGGGCATGGCTGGGGGGGGATGGTCAAGTCATTGTGAACTTTTCCCATAAGGGGTGGCTTACCACTCCCTGTTTTTGAGGAGGGAGCAACTCCATTGTTTAGATCGTTGCATACCCTGAAGTGTTGGTGGTCTGTTGCCCCTAGGTTTGAACTGAGAAGGGCTGGGAGGGACTGGAAAAGACCAGTTTTTAGAAGGTCAATGCCTTCTGAATCTAGGTGTCTGCACCTGTAAGAAATCTTTAACAGTTTGCATAGATTTAACTTTTTCCTCCATCTTTTTGAGAACGTCTGCTTTTGTGCCAAACAAGCATTCCTGGTTTAATGGAGCATCTAGTAATTTTGCTTTTACATGGTCTGGCAAGATTTGTTCCTTCAGCCAAGCAAGCCTTCACAGTACTGACCCAGTGACAGCAGCCCTGCAAGATGCTTCTAAGGCATCAAAACCACACCGCAAAGTATATTTACTAACTTGGTTTGCAGAACACGTTAACTCTTGTAAATCTTTATTTTTTGTACAATCTGGAAGCAGCAACATTTTTTGTTTAATTAGTCCCATAATATGCTGCTGGTACTTCAACATGTGAAACTGGCAATTCAAAGCCCTGATGGCAAGAGTTGCAGAGGTATATACCTTCTTAACCCATCTGTCTAAAGCTCTAGAATCCCTGTCCGAAGGAGTAAGGTTTTTGGCTGTAGTAGCCTTAACGCCTTTAGGTCCCTGGAAAATGGTCTCTGGATCCGCAGTGTGATTCTTAGAGAAAGTTGTGAGAGTCAGGTACTCAGTAGTACCTGTCAGGCATTCTAGGAGCTGGTGGTAAAGTATCAGGAGTAAGACTGGATTCCATAAAGACATCATCTACAATACCCAGGACAGTGGGTATAGCTAAAGGCCTGTGCTGAGGCAAGTATAAAAATTCTGAGTCTCTTTTTGGACCGAGGACAGTCCTGGCATTCCCAGCTGAAATGTTCTCGTAAGGTATGCAAGGTTTCACCAAAAGAAAAATCCTCTGGAAAGTAGGCAGAGGGAATGGAATCCTCTGCACCTGAATCCTCATAGATAGGCAAGTCCTGGTAATCAGAGGGATCACAGTCATCAGACTCATGGTCTGTAGAATCAGAAGGAAAATCAATGCTCTGTCTTTTAAAGGGGGAAGACTGGCTTCCCCTAATTAAGGTTTTAAGGTCTTCAGCCATTCTAAGCATTTGTTTCTGTGGCACGGGAGCTTGAGCATGCACTTTGGTTGTTGGTTTTCTAGGTATAGTGCGAACTTTGGGCCTGAGAAACTCGGTAGTTTTACTCAAAAACGAAGTTGTTGGTTTAATGTGAACATTGGAAGGTCAGAATACACCCTCAGAAGCCAGTGCCTGCACAGCAGCTCTGGACCCATCCAAGGTTGAGACATCCACAGGTTCCATAGTTGAAGAAGCATCTCCCGGCATACTGGACTACGAATGAGTCTCAGCAGAGGCCTGCCTATCTGTAGAAGCGGGTATCAGGGGCTGCGAAAGCGCCTCACTGAGTACTGGCAGACTGGTGACTACCTTAACAGAAGCATAGTCGGCAATTTTGGACCTATGTGGTCTGTCTCTGTCTTTATCCTTACACTTTTTTTGGAAGATCGGTAGTCGGATGGCTCATCGAAGCCATGCCGGAATATGGAGAACGTGAGCGAAAGAATTTAGCGACAGAGATAGCCCGACAATGAATAGTTTGGACGGTAAACAAGGCACAAAACAGACAGCGAGGAGTGTCATGGTCTGAGCCTAAACAGGTGGCGCAGTAAGAATGAAAATCTCTGTGAGGTATTTGCCTTCCACAGGCAAGACAATTGTTAATTTTTTCTGACATCGGTTAGAGCAAGAAAAAAGGATCCCCAACGGGATACTTAGCTTTAGAAGACTTCAGGTTTGAAACTCTAACAACGAAAACTTCAAGTAGCGGCCGACCTGCACTTGCGAACTGCTTCAGCTTCGGGCTCTCGCACAGCAAGAAAAGCTAATGTAATGGCGTTGGTTGCATGTTTTATACCCCTGACGACCTGACATCATGGAAGAGGTGACAGCATCCAACACAGAAATCCCAAGACTCTGGTATTCGGGCCGACTGAGGGCTACCTGCAGGCAGATAACCCTAGTGTGATGACTACAACAGTGAAATATGAAGAACATTATAAGGACATAGAATAGTTGTGTAAAATCTTACTAACAATAGATGTCCTTCTCTCCCACGTTGCAGTATCCCTTTCTAACCCCTTTTTCCCTTAAACAGTCCCTTCTTGGCTGGCACTGGGCTTGTACATTTTTTCCTGGGACTGGAGTCTGACTGTGGCCACTGTTCGAAGGACTGGTGCGTGCAGACATAACTTTTATGGCCCATGTTCCCTTTGCCAACGTCAAACATCCCACACTCCTAGCAGTGACTAGAAGCTTTTGTATACTGACAGGATGTTTGGCCAGCAAGAGAGGGAAACCCAAAAGTTTGAATACTGCAACATGAGAACAGGACATCTGTTTGACACAAATGTTTCTTACTGTACTAATAACAATTGTTTTAAATAACACGGCAATCTGAGTCAGCCTGGATTAACTGGTAGGGTCTTGCATCTCCTTGCTTGTTTATGCATCGCATTACTTTTGTGTTGCCTGCAAATACTCAAAGGTCTAAATAAGCAAGGAAAATGGGCACACCAGAGTTAACGTCCTGGAAGTAAAAATAAACTGGTCACACACTGTCACTAGACATATGTATTCATCAGAATACAAAATGAATATCACTTCCTTTAATGTCAGAAACCAACAAATCCATATTCTTAAAGAAACAGTACTAAAAATTAAAAAATTAAAAAAAAGATACCACTAACACAGAATTCCTACTTCTTAATACACAAATCAAGTAATCAATCAAAATACAAAATGAATATCAAGTTGAAGTCCCATGCATAGGGATGAAGGTGCTTAATCTTACGCTGTAAATAAAAGCTTTCATTCATATTCGTGACAGTGTGCAACCAGTTTCTTTTTACGTCCAGGGTGCTACTCCATATTTGGAGTCTTAATACTCTTGGAGATATTGGTTTCCAGAGATGGGGGAAGACCTGAATGAGTTACCTCATCTGTTTCGGGTTTTGTTTTGCTTCAAATGTATATAGATACAAAGGGTGTAGCGCTACTAGCGCGTGGTCACAGCCCTTCTTCAGACAATGAAAAACTCTAGCGAGCATTTCAAGAAAAATATGTATATGAAATCTAAAAAATATGTATCAATTCAACTATAAATATAAATTACCCAGTTATGAGATATAAATAATGAGTATAAAATGTATATGTATAACGATAATAATAGATAGAACTGAGTATTCAAGCCTGGTAAACTATGTAACTAAAATTTTTAAAATCCACTAATTCTGCCAGAGAAGGCAAGATTGTTAGTATTGTCACCACCTCTAGGGTTCAGTACTTTTTTTCAAGTACCCTGAATGAAAACTAATGCATTGGTTTTTGCTTCTCTTTATATCATATATAGATGGTCATAGATACGATCAGTTAAAACATTAACATAATGAGTAAAGCCTAGTGTGGGATGAACAAAAGTCAAGTCAGAACAAATCAGTCCCTTTTTTTGGGGTAGATTTCTTTACATTTGATGCATAGTCTTTACATAAAATGTGTAAAGAAAAGGTTTCTTTAGTGTAATGCAGAATAATGCAGAATCTGTACATGTATATTTGTTTTTAAATTAACAAGCTCATAGTCATAGCCTCCTCAAAAAGAATTGTTCTAATAGGTCAGCTTCTTTATCCAAAATGTCTGCAAATCAAATACGTAATGCCACAGATGTTGTTATTGAGTACTAAATCCAGTAGTTGACAAATTAGGATAATTTTTTCAGTTTATCTCTCACAAGTAGTTCTGAAGTTCTTCTCTGATTGCCTCAAATCAATGGGGGGGTAAATGAAATTTAGATTTTTACATCAGAGTTATCAGCATATCTTTATTAGTCCTAACATTCAGTTCTCCTACATTAAGGCTTAACAAATCATAAATATCTTTCTTTTAATAAATGGAACTGCATCCACTACAGGCCTAAGGGAATTTTTCAAGGGCAGTGACTTGTTTATCTTTCTTTGGCAGACCTTTTATTGTGAAATTGTAGGAACTCTATGTACAGATATTTATACGGTCATGCAAAGTTGCATGTACATTAGCTATTATAGAGCAAACTTTTACCTTTGTCAGCAGGTCTAAAAGTGATATCAGAAAGCTGTGTTAAATTTACATATACAATCTTTTTTTTTTAGTAGAGAAAAGTTTGTAAAATCCCCTCTCACAAGCTTTCAGAAAACACTCTAAGTTACTGCAATGTGCTGGTATAAAATTTAAGCCCTTGTTAATCAGGCTAACATCAGATAAACACAAGTCATAATCAGATAAATTGACAAATATATCAGTCACATCGAGGCGTCCTCTCCCTTGGTATTGTAGTTTGATTGTCTTTTGTGTATTGACAAAGGCTAATTATTGGGTGGTGGGTAGCAGTAGTAAGTTAGTCTTCTTGAAAATCCGATTCACTAGATTGAGCAGCAACATTGTCAATTGATTATGCCTGGGCCAAACAAAAATCTGACCTGTTTGGAAGTCATTAAAGTCCCTCTGTAACTTTTTCAATTTTATCTGTTTCAAATTTCTCACTAAATCTATTCTTAGCATAGTCTGATTTAAATTTATCAGTCAAATTTTATACATTGTATCTATTTGTATTCATTTAAAAGTGACATGTACCTGAAACCTTGTTCAATATTTACAATGCGATGGTGTATAAGGCATACCTTTGCAGCAAATACAACTTGTCTTCAAAGTCTTTCACAGTCTGGTTGAAATCTGCAAGATTTTCTTCAACATGATGTAAAAGTCCTTCTGGTATAGCTGAAAATTCCCTCGACTCTGGTCTATAGTCAAGTTCTACTGTTGTAGAATCCATAACAGTTACCACACAAACTAGAAGTTACAAAAAATGTAAAAAGCAGAAACCTGATCTCACCACGATGTGAATGACAAGTTGAAATGCAGATAATTGTTCCAAAACACAATCAACAGCTGTAGTAAAAGTATAAAACTCTTCTTTAATATAGATACAAAGGGTGAAGGGCTTCTTCAGACAATGCTTGCCAACAACCCTGAACCTAAAGTCCCAGTCCATTGCCCCAAAGCCTCATCAGAGGAATCTGGAGTGCAGTTCTCAACTCGAGTCTCTACCCTCTTGAGATAAGGTACGAGAGTATCTGGGAACCCAGAGGGTGAGTGTGCTGGGGCCATAGATGTTAAGTTTCAATGTATTCTCCTCATATACAGTCTGCCAAGTGGAAGCATAGGGATGGTCACTGCCATGTAACCTAGTGCTATGAGAATCTCCCTTGCCTAGCAATGGTGAAAAAGTAACAGGGATTTGAAGCAAGTTGTGAGGCTCTGCACCTTCTCTTGGGTAAGGCAAGCCAGCAGGTTCTTTGAGTCTAATCGGCAACCTAGGAAAATTAAGTTCTGAGTGGGATGAAGGGAAGACTTTTTGCACGTAGTACCAGAGTGAGTCTGAGGTGCAGAAACAGTGTCTAAGCAAAGAAGACTGGATAAGCACATTGTGAATACAAATATTCCCTTGCCTGTACAGAATACTGCAAAAGGCTATAACTAGAGTCAGGCACTTCGTGAAAACTCTGGGTGTTGCAGAAAGCGTGAAGGGCAAAGCAAAAAACTGAATATAGGATGAGCCAGTGGACACACACAGGAAGTTCTTGCAAGACAGGCGTGTAGGAATATACAAATGCACATCCTTCAAAGTCCAAGGATACT
This sequence comes from Protopterus annectens, assembly GCF_019279795.1. Classification (NCBI taxonomy): domain Eukaryota; kingdom Metazoa; phylum Chordata; order Ceratodontiformes; family Protopteridae; genus Protopterus; species Protopterus annectens. Next base: position 61,874,319 of record NC_056747.1, read on the forward strand.
ACAAAGGCCTTTAGAAGGCTAAAAGGAAGAAGTGCCTGAAGAGACAGCACTTTTGAAAGTGGGTACCTTGAGGAAGGTGTTGAGCTCAGACAGACCCAGTGGAGATTTCCAATGTCCCCCTGTTCTTAGCACCAGGAACAACCTATAGTAAAATCATCATCCTAAAAACCTAGGAGGGACTGGTTCTATGGTGCTTTGGGAAAGTAAATCCTGTATAAATTGTTGTGAGGAGGTGGTGGAATGCCTTTGAAAGGAGGTAGCTCTTTTCAAGGCATTCTGTAGCTATATTTTATGGTGACAATTACCTTCTCTCAGTTTGTAATCTTGGGGACCCAGAAAGACAATCTTGCCTTTGGCAATTGCGTGTCTACAGTAGTGAGGAAATCATTCCATGCTATACAACTTATAAAAAAAGGTATGGCATTTAGGCCCAATAAGTCACTGTTCTACTGTACTCAACATTCCTCAAACCTATGATTGCATACAATGCCCCCTTTAGTATGCACTTAACCAGGCATATCAAACAATTGGAATGTCCACACTAAAAGAATAAAATAATACAAATACAGGAAGTAACATGCCCTATGCAGACCACATCAAGGCAATATTTCTGTATTCTTTCTCCTACAGGCTGTTGAGGGGAGATCTATGCTTGGCATACAAGGCATTGTCGACACCCTACTCTCACAGACCTTCTGCGTATCTACAAAACAATCACCACCAGAATTTACACATTATAAAGACATATACATTGCCTGTGATACAAGTACCACCTCCTGGAGAGACAGGTATGTAAACCCAGTCACTACCCCTTTTCGGGAACTGGCTTTGCATCCAAATGAAGCAGAGTTCCTCCCTAGCCCAATTAAAGTGCAACTTGGACAACTGGATGGGGAAAAGGAAATCCATCCCTGGTTTTGTACTTGTCTTTTACAGACAGACAGCCTATAAATGGTTCATCTACATGACCCCTGCTTGAAAGTTTCATCTTCCAAGCATCTGCTTACACTTATGGGTACCATAACTTGTCAGAAATTGCTTAAAAAGGCTCTTGTGGTAGTTAGTCACAGGTCTTACAGACCTATAATAGTACAGCAAATCTGCTGGAGAGGGGAGAGGAGGACGGGAGTAAGAAGATAATCATGCAGACTAATTTGTAAAGGAAGGCCTCCTATATCTGGGGTCCTTTCAGGTTTTTATGGATAACTATTTCTGGGTGCCTTCTAGTGTTTCTGACATGGTCTGTGGTCTCTTGACAAAATAAATGGACTCTACAGGGTAATTTCTCTTTTATCTGAGCGTGCACACAAGTTCATAGCCTTGCAAGGGTCTTGCCATACACTAGCTGCCTGGTGTCCTAACAGAAAGTCCTTATCAAGGAGGAGAATCTAGGAGTTTTACCTAGGAATCTTCTGACAGAGGACCACTGCACAGCCAGGTTTCATCAGCTGCTGCTCCGGAAGAGGCCTGAAGAGCACCATAAGTGAATTTGTGCTGTCTGGCCACATGACTGTAGAGTTAAAATTGTTTGGAGTCTAACCCTATCATGTCAAAAATCTTACTCAGGTTGCTAAAGACAGAAAGAAGGTATACGGTCACCTTGGTCTGGTAAATGATGGCCCTGAAGGCCAGGGTAGAAGTATAGATCTTTTCTCCCCACTTTTCCATGACCCTAGAGTCCTTGTCTGAGGGCAAGACATTCCCATTAGCTTGAAAGGCTTATCTGAAGCCAAGGAGATGGCAAAAGGATCAGTTACAGGATTCGTGATTGAAAACTTTCATCTGGAGGTTAGAACTTAACAGGCCAATTGAGAACTGAAGGATGAGTGTATGAAGCAAAGGTTGTGGATGTGAAAGCATCTAGAAAGGCCTCCAGGACTGAAGGAACAGGAGAAGGGCCTGATGTGCCCACTTCTAAAAGGCCTTTTAAAACCCTTGAGTAAAGTCCATCCACTCCACCTCCCTACAAGATTGCGAGAAGTACATGCCACACTGAACCTGGGATATCTTTCCATACTAAAATAAAAATCGGAAAAATGCCTTCTGAGCGCACTCACACTATCTGCAGTGCCCCCCCCCCCCCATAGCAGTAGAAGTTTTTTTCTTTAGAACAGACAGTATGTCAGAAGTGGAGGGCTCTACCATCTTAGACTGGACCAACCACTTCAGACATGTTTCTAGGACTGTATTAAAAGACAAACAGGATTGCAAAGTCTTTAATATGAGCGACTGGTAGATGTAGTAGTGCTCTGCACCTCAGCAGAAAAGGCACTGAGAATGGGAATGGGCATCTTTGTATGCTATCTGCCTTCTGTCTTCTCACTTTCCCCTTGAGGCTGAAATATAAGAAAACAGTATAAACAAAATGGAAGGTGCCCCAATGGGTCACTTATTTTAATCTGAGAAGGCATACAATACAAAATGTCCATGCGTAGATCAGACAGATGGGGGCATGACCTACATTTGACTGGTGGCAAAGATAGTCCAAGGATTTATGCTATGGCCGCTGATGTAACCCTACACATACTGGCTGATGTCATGGTGTATGGCTTATGGAAGGTTTAGGCTATGGTACTCAAGCCACAAGTCAGTGGCAATAACTCTCACATTTGGAATACTGCAATGTTGATTTCAGGCAGGATGTCTGAGAAGGGCATGAGCCTACTCCCTCCATTTATCAAAAAGGCCAAAATAAGTTTCCAAGTTCAGTGTATGTTAACCTGCAGCCTGAGGTATACACTGCCTTTGGAGTCAGACTGCTTAGGTGGCTGACTCCCCTAGGTTATTACTGCAGCAGTGACATTAAGACAAGCATACAAAGGTCCGGAATGATCTCCCATTCCTACCTAGCACCAAGTCTGATGCCTCTAGATTGCAGAAGTGGCCAGGCTCACAAGAGATTTCAAAGTTCTGGGCGCATGGCCAGATGGAAAACATCTGCTTCAGGAAATTACTACTCCTGAAGAAATTTACTGAATGCATGATCCCCACAATCAAATCCCTGGCAAATACTTCTTTACTAAAAGCAAAACAGTGATTCACAGGCGCAGATCTGTTGGTCTCTGCCAGTCAAAAGTGAAAATGCAAATGGTACGCACTGAAGAGTTTAAGGATTTTCTAGGAATACCTTAACCTCAAAACAGTTTGCACAGAAAATTTCAAATTTTACGACAATTAAGACCAACATCCAAGTATACCAAAGCTAAAGCAGGTGTTGAGAATCATTGCCTACTTTACATGAAGCTTTAGTGGGTACACGTGAAATTAGAAAATTGGAAAAGGCAAGTAAATACTGTCATGTCAAATTCTACACTTTAAACAATCGCATTTATTCATACCTGTTTCTGCAAGCTGGAAAGCTGGTAATTCAGGCCTTCAATTCTTGTGCGGCATTCTTTGAGCTCCTCACGGGCAGCACTAGCAGCTTTGTCATTCTGATCAGAAGACAACCTGGCATTTTCCAGCTTTAAAAAAAATCCAAAATTAGTTCTAAACCATTTTTGCAGAAATTAAATAAGTACAAGTAATTTTCAACATAATGCATATCAAAAGTGTGTGCATATCCAAAGCATCAGTATTATTTCCCCTAAATTTCAAGCAAAGAAATAAAAGATCTCAAAGTCAAAAAGCAACAGCAAGCTCAATGGCATAATGAATGAAGCCCTGATTATACCTCAGCTGATTTGGTTTCAGGTAGCAGCTCTTGTGCTGATGAAGACAGCCAGTATAGAGTTCAGGCCTGCTTGTGTCGCTATGGGACGGGTTTGAAATGTACATGTCACTGCCTAAAGTGCAGAGTATGTGGAATTCTGTGGGTAATGGAAACTGGCTCAAAGTACTCCAATCTATAGGGGACAGGGACGACAGACACTTCTCAGACACCTGAAACCTACTGTACACAAACCATTTTGAACATATTGGCTATGTTTAAGGGAAAAAAGCTAGTGAATAACCAAAAAATGACTGACGGCAATGCTCACAAAACAGCACATTTGCACTTAGGCGGTACAACTGGATCGTACACCTGCAATATCAACTGGGTGAACTATAAAGACTTGGTCACCAATGCTAAGGTCTTACAGGGAACACTCGGTTATGAGAAACAAGACATTTCCATGTTTTAACAGCAATTAGCGTGCCTCAACAATATTTGCCATAAAACAAAAATTAAGACAAAAATGACTACAAGTAGCCTTAAACTTTACAGAGAACGTTTTCTACATTTATCAGGCTGGCAGCTACAATTCTATTTAGGTTAAAAAAAATGCCTAAATGCTAATAGTCACACTCCAGAGTTAGTGCACACATTTCTGCAAGACTCGCATAAAATGCAGTACTAGAAGCCCTAAACTGGGGTTTTAGTTAAGCAAAACAGTTTGTAAAAAAAGAACAGTTCTGCAAGACCTTACCATAACCATAGATGTCCTTCTCTTTTATGTTGCAGTAGTCATAACATTAGGTAACAGCTGCCTGCAGCGCCACCTTTCAGTCAGTATACTAAAGTCTTTCTCCTGGAGGGTACGTGTGAAGTTGGCTACGATGGCCATCGGCATTAGGTATAAAAGTGACGTCTGCACATACCCTCCTCAGAATAGTTCCTGCTGCATATACTAGTGCCCCTGGGGTTTTTCAGAAGGGTCCTGAGACCCTTAGACTTACATGCCTGCTGAGCCAGGGCAGTAATAAGACTATGTAGGTAGAGACTTGGGGAAGAAGATGGCCACAAGACTTCATAAAATACTTGCTATAGCAGAAGCAAGAAAGAGGGGGTAGGAGGGTGGGACTGAATACTGCAAACACAGAAGAGAAGGACATCTATGGTTATGGTTAAGGTCTTAAACAACTATTCTATGTCCTCCTATACTGATGTTGCAGTATTCATAACAGTAGGGAGAGAGTACCTTCCCGAGCAATGCCCCCCCCCAGCACCCTAGTTGGGAAGTGCCCGTAGTCACCGTGGCTTTGGGAGGGGCTGCAATGAATGGACGTCCCTCAATCAATTCCAAGGAGTGTAGCCATCAGAGGAGGGACTCTCTGCCAACCTTGCTGATACGTATAGGATGTGTCAACGGCAGATCTAACCAAGACCACTGTAGAACCCGTATATGAAGACGAGCACTGGGAAGAAGGGCAACAGTGGCAGACACTGAACCCAAAGCACGAAGTAATGTCTCTGCTGACTGGAGGTGTGACTGAATAACCAAGGACACAGAGTCGTAAGCTCCGAATTTTCTCCAGGGTTAGAAAAACCTTCATTTGCAGAGTGTCTATCCTTAATCCAATGTACTCTAGAACCTGGACTGGGAATCAGAGAAAATTTGTTAATGATTCCCAGGTGGTCTGACAGCTTGACAAAGTAGATGCTTGGTGGGAGCAACAAGGAGCCAATCGTCTAGGTACAGGAAGTCCTATATCCCCTGAAGCCTCAAGTGAGCCACTACAACTGCCATGACCTTGGTGAACACCCAGGGGGCTGTGGCGAGACCGAAGGGCAGGGTTCGAAACTAATAATGACTGGCTCCTAGCTGGAAGCAGAGGAACCTCCTGGAGCAGCTGTGAATCTTTATATGGTAATACGCATCCTAGAGATCTATAGAGCACACCCAGTCTTCTCTCCTGCAAATAAGGCCGGATAAATAGCAATGTGACCATCCGAAACTTCTCCTTGGCAACTGACAGGATGAGGGTGGAAAGATCCAGAAAAGGTCTTGGGCCCCCCATCTTTTTTTTGGCACGAAAAAGAACTTTGAGTATATGCCCGATCCGGACTGGTCATGTCGGACGGGCTGGATGACTGTTTCTTTAAGAGCCTGTCTATCTCGAGCGCTGCTGCCTCCCTTTGCGCGATTGGTACATCTGGGAGCTGTTTAGGTGGAAGATGGAATTCCACAAAGGGGATAGAATAGCCTCTGGATATGATCCTAAGTACCCAAAGGTCCTCTTGACAACTCCCATGCCGTTATGTGCAACAGAAGATGACCCCCAACTGCCTCCAGAGCAGAGCAGACAGGAAACCCCTCAGGGCTGCTGCGAGGGCCTGTCAGAGAACGGTTGTCATGACACCACGTTCTTCGGACTCCCCTCTGCCTCTGGGCTGGCATCCATCTCAGCCCTGAGCGTCCCAAGAACACAGACTTCCAGAACATCATCATCTTTTGCCCTCGCTGATTCCTGGAGAAGGATCTTTGAGGGTTAGAGAAGCAGATCCCAATAGTGGACAGTGTCTTCCTGTCCTTTTTGCACTGGACCAATGTTTCACAAACGGTCTTCCCGAACAAGGAAGAACCATCATAAGGAGCCTTTGCAAATGACACCTTAAAGGGCTCCGTGAACTGACAGCCTGAGCCAAGCACGACACCTCATGGCAACACCCAACCCAGCTGCCCTTGCCACTCCTTCAGTGGCAAGTGACAGGAGACGCATGGACATGTTGCATGCTGCTTTTTGGAGTAGCCACCCGCGTGGAGAATGTGCGCTCACCCTCCAGCGACATGGACTCCAAGGACAACTCGGCTAGCTCTGACAAGGTCACGCTGCAGTCAGGTAATGTGTGCCAGGTAATTCAGCGCCCTCTTGGCAAAGGTAGCGGAGGCATACACCTGCTTCCCTAGGCAATCCATCGTCCTGTACTCACGGTCGGGGAGGATGGACCGTAGAACTTTCTTGGGCTAGCTCTTTCTTGGTGGCTGCTGCCACTACCATAGTGTCTACAAGTGACCCTTTGTTCCAACTAAGTCTATCCGAGGGGGGACATAGGATCTTGACTGGGCACTTAGGAATTGCTCCATGGTGTCCTGTTCCTTCCATGCCCGTGAAGTGATCAGGTCCACCAATGGATCTGTGGGAGGGGATACCCAAGAAGTAGACGGGCCCATGACGAAGGCCTCAAGAAACAGACTCTTCCGATGTAAGCTTGGGGACAGACCCCCCCCCCCCCGTTGGCACAAGACTTCCTGTCCAGAGGGTGATCAGGGGAGCCTTCCCCTTCCTCCAAGTTGGTGTCCAGGTGCCTCCTTTTGCACGTTAGTTTGCGAGGAGCCTCTTCAGTAGGACTGTATGAAGCGGACATGCAAACCGTCTGGGGCACATCAGGCACGGGATTATCCCTCAGTGGACAAAATGGCTGATATTGCATCCAGAGCCGGGGTGGAATCAGAGAAAATAGTCAGGGGTCTTGACCCACTCGAGAGCACCCTTTCCACCACATCAAATGTCGAAGGAGAACAAGCCTCCTGGGCCACCAGTAAGGAAGCTGCCTTCCCCAGACCCGATGGGGGAACTAGAGCGGAACCTGAAGGTGCCAAGATGCTGAGGGGGGCCCATGACCGGAGCAGATGGAAACCCCGCTTCGAACCAGATGGCCAGAATATGGCTCCGAGAGCTGCTCAGGTCCAAACTCATGAGATCCGACGTGCTCAGGGCAATGGCCGGAGTCGAGGTATAAGGTATCATCAGCACCGGCCCCCTGACTCTGACTCCTCGGATCCGAAAACTCTGATACAGGGGGCTAGGATCAGAGAAAGAGCTATTGGAGTGGAAAAAAAAAAGAGAGAGCAAGCTCCCCCCTCCAAAGGGAGAGGGGGCTGGCAAGACTCCCATCTGGATATGGGTGCGAATAAATCTCATCATTTTGTCCATCTCCGCTTCACTCAAACTTCTGGTGGAGTGCGACTAAGAAGCCAGACAGACTTAGGTCAGTGCACCGTCACCCAGTGAGAAGGCCTAGACTTCTCTGGCGAGACCCTCTGCAACCGCAGCCGAGGAGTACTAGGCCTGGCAAGAGCCTGGAGTTTCTGGGGAGAACCAGACAGACCCAAAAGGGCCGGGGACTTCTTCCTAGCCTTGTCTTCCTCCATTCTCAGAAAATCCCCTTCAACAGGCCCCTAAGAAGAGGAAGAAGCAGAAGCAGTCACCGCCATGACTGCAGCAGTAGTAGCGGGGACAGTTGCCCCAGCAGCAGACAACAGTCCCTTCATCACAAGCTTGGCCTTGCAATCTTTAAAGGCCTGCAGGTTAAAACCTGTGCAAACTGAGCAGTTGGTCGACAGATGTGCGACCTCTAAACATATCACGCACAGAGTGTGGCCATCCACTGAGGATAACTTATGGTCACACTCTGCACACTTTCTAAAGACAGGCTTATTCTGTTCAGCCATGACCAAAAATAAAGCAGAAGGAATCAGTTTTCAGACTAAGTATACACACACACACACACACACACTGCTATAAGAAATTTTTTTTTTTTTACAACGCGAGGAAGGGGAGGGAAAAGAAAGGGAAACCATGACCTAATAAAACAAGAAAATTCACTCTTACCCCAAAAGTTCTGAGAAAAACTCTACTAAAGCAAGCACCACACCTGGAGCTCAGAGACCACGATGCTAGGCAAACCAGAGGCAAACGAGATTTAAGGGAAAGAATGAGATGAAGGGGTATTATGGGTAAGGGGAGGAGCTTGGAGCTCAGATCAGATGCTGGAGAAACTGCTGTCTCTGATCTGATATGTATCCGTAACCCACACATTGAAGAGCAAATGAAGTAAACTACTTCAGATCCCCAGTTTTCAAAAGTAAAAGCAGGAGAGGGATGATAATTTACACCACCAGAATGAGTTCGTATTTAGCATTTAGAGAAAAAAAAATCCCATTACATAAAATATTAAAATGCTTCAACAGCCATACAAAACAATGTTGAAGTCCTAAAGATGTAAAACACTACTGATGTGAGACTAAGTGGTCACCAGATGCAAGGAGGGAGGGGCAGACAAGTCACACAATTTCATTACTCCAGACTAAGACTGAAATTCTTCAATACTGAGTGCACTACACCCCAGTAAACAACAAATACAATTACAGATCTCCCAGTTATCAAACATTTGCCAAGCTCAGTTTCATAAACCAGTCACAGAAGACTGGTTGCGACAACACTGCCAATGAAGCATACTACCTCAGTAGGCAAAACCAACAGGAACAAACACTCCAGCAATGACTCAGCAACACACCAGAAAAATAATAAAACTTACAGAAAACAGCTAACAACTCGTAACAGTACAAAAATAAAAACAAACTAAGAATGGTAAAGCACGTTCACAATAACAAGACTGAGGGTATGAGGATGGGTGATTTTGTTAATGAGCTGTGCTTGATTTTGAAAGTTAGCGCACATAAAGGGCACAGCTTAACGCTTTTCTCTCACTGAAACAAGTTTTGAAAACAAGGAAAAGAATAGCTGTGCAAAAACTTACCATAACCTTAGATGCCCTGGTCTTCCATGTTGCAGTATTCGTAAAGTACAGTTGTGTACACTTAACATAAATGTAGATGGAGTGTATTCACTGTTGCAGTCACCACATTAGGGTTATCTGCTTGCAGTAGCCCTCAGTCAGCCTGATTACCAAAGTCTTGGGTCCTGCGTCAGTTGCTGTCCCTTCTTCCACGATGTCAGGTTGTCGGGGGTATAAAGCATGCAACCGACACCATTACATCAGTTTTTCTTGCCCAAAATGTCAGGTGCTCCCCCTAATGGGAAGCAATTTTATATATTTATATATATATATCTCGAACAAAAAAGCAAATTCACCAAAAAGCTTTAAGCATATTTTTGAATAGAGGTATAGCCAAAAGAAGTCAGGGGGCTGGAGGGAGGGTAACCAGGACTGCAACAGTGAATATACTCGAACATCTACATGTATGGTAAGTGTGCACAACTGTACTATGTTCTTCGTGTTTCACTGTTGCAGTCATCAAATTTGGGTAGATTCCCAAAGCTAAGACTGAGAAGAATTTAAACAGAATTAGGACCAGCTATAAGGTCCAGCAAGACTGCAGTGGCAAAGCCAGCTCTGGATTTAGAAAAAATTGACAAGTGTTGATGCTTGGTGAAAGTATGTACAGAACTACAGGTAGCAGCTTCTAGGATTTCCCTGGTAGGTACACCTCTGAGAAAGGAGGTAGAGGTAGATGCAGCTCTGTGGTCTTATCCCCTGTGGAATAGGTTTTCCATGGTGCTTATAGCAGAAATGAATGCAATGGCCTATCCATTTAGAAATGGTTTGCTTTGAAATGGCCTTCCCCTCTGCCCCTGCAGCAAATGCCAGCAGCATCTGTTCAGATTTCCTGAAAGGTTTAGTCCTGTCCAAGTAAAATCTAAGTTGTTTGTGCACATCTAAGGAGTGCAGTATCCGTTCCCCTTTGTTCTGTGGATTAGAAAAGAAGGTCGGCAAATGAATGGACTGCTTAAGAGTCACACTGGATACTACCTTTGGCATGAAGGAAGGATTGGTCCTGAGGCACACCCTGCCCGCATAAAAGATGATAAAAGGCTGCACTGCCATAAGGGCCTGTAATTCAGACATCCTTCTTGCTGAATGATGGCTAAAAAGAAAGCCGTTTTCCAAGAAAGGAACTTAAACTCTGCACTTGCTGCTGGCTCAAAAGGAGGTAGAGTGAGTTTTTCCAATACAAAGTTAAGGTCCCAGGCTGGGGTTGGGGCTCTCCCGGGTGGTCTTAAGTTTTTGGCCCCTCTGAGGAACTGCTTAAGCAGTAGATGAGAGAAGAGGGGTGGTTCTGTGTTGTAATTAGCTGAAATGAGAGAGGCATGAATTTTGATGGAGGAAAAGGAAAGGCCCTTGAAAAGCATCTCAATTAAAGTAATGAAGAATCGGAGAGAAATAGGGCGCTTCAGTGCCCATTCCAAGTTTGGTTCCAGAAACAGAATTTTTACCATTTTTCAGCAGAAGATTTTCCTAGTACTAGGCCTCCTTGCCTCCAGAATGACATCCAACACTTGTTTACTGAGGGATGGTAACCGAGAGATCAGGTAATTAGCCAGGCTGCCAAGTTCAGGGTTTGAAGCAGAGGGTGCAGAATCCGGCCCACCTACTGGGACGGCCAGGTTAGGGGTCTGAAGCAGGTGCCATTGTGCCAGCAGTGACACTGCGCAAGAGGGGGTACCAGCATTGGCGTGGCCAGTCTGGTGCAATCAGTATCGTCCTTGGTTTGTCCCGTTTGATCTGGGGTAATACCTTGGAGAGGAGAGGCAGAGGAGGAGGAGGAGGAGGAAAGGTATAAACAGATTGATTTTTCCAGGTGAAAGACAGGGCATCCACTTACCAAGCTTATTTCTGGGGAGTCCTTGTGCAGAATTTGTCCAATTGGTAGTTCTGGGGGGAGGCAAAAAGATCTATCTCTGGGCTCCCCCATTTGTTTATCAACATGTTGAATGTCTTCGGTTCCAGTTTCCACTCGTGTGGGTCCATGAGATTTCTGCTTAGTTCGTCTGCCAGTGTATTTAGCTTTCCTGGCAGGAACTGAGCCTGTAGGTGCACTTGGTAGCTCAAGGCTGGGTTCCACAGAGCCATGGCTAGTCTGCAGAGAGGGTATGAGTGGGTTCCCCCCTGCTTATGTACCACATAACAGTGGTGTTGTCCGTCTTTACCATTAATTGTCCTGGAAGAATGTGGTCCTTGAAGGCTGTCAGAGCATTCTGTACAGCTAACACTTCTTTTTGATTAATATGCAGGTGCATTTGACTTGGGTTCCATTTACCCTGAATGCACTTCTCTGCCAAGTGAGCCCCCCATGCATAGTCTGATGAGTCTGTTAGGGTTTGGGCGGCAGGGAGTAGAGTGAATGGCAGTCCCTTGTTTTGGTGGCAGGCCTCTGCCCACCAAAGGAACTAACTGTAGGCAAGGTATGATAGGAATCATTGCTTCTAGATCCGGAGAATGTTGACACCATAGGCTTTTTAGATACCATTGCAGTTCTCATATAAAGTATTGCATATGGAATTAGGAGAATGCAGGAGGCCATGAACCCCAAGGCTTGCAGTATTTGTCTTGCAGATATCAGGCTCTGTGGCCATTAGTTTGAAGCATGCTGTCAAATGAACTTGTCTGGCGTGAGGAAAGCCCTCTGGGAAGTTGTGTCCAAGCTTGCTCCCAGGAATACCATTTGTTGGCAGGGTACAAGATGTGATTTCTTTTCGTTTATGGTGTACCCCAGAGAGATTAACACCTTTGTACAAACGCCAGACGATTCAATAGTATGGCCTGGCTTTCTGCCTGAATTAGACAATCGTCCAGGTATGGGTATATTTGAATATTTCTTTGCCTGCAAAATGCAATGACTGGAGCAAGGCACTTTGTGAATACCCTGGGCGCAGTAGATAAGCCAAAGGGCAGTGCAGAGAACTGATAGTGCATGAAGAATGCTTTGAAGCGTAGGCATCTTCTGCAAGATTCCCTGATTGGGATGTGCAGGTAGGCTTCCTTTAAATCCAGTGTTGCCAACCAGGCATTCTTGTCTAGCATAGGAAGCAACTGGTGAAGAGTTAGCATCCTGAATTTTGAGATCACCAAAAAAGTGTTTAGGACAGAGATCCTGGATAGAACGCCAGGAGTTGTCTTTTCTGGGCACCAGGAAAAGTCTTGAGTAGAAAGCTTGTCCCCTTTTCTCTTCTGGGACAGTTTGAATAGCCCTTATACTTGAGAGAACTTGCTTTTGAGCCTCTGCCCACTGAATTAGGGGTAAGATTTGGCCAACCGTTTGGGGTTGGTAAAGTGTGAAAATGGAATCTACATCCTTAGGAAACTATATTTAAAACCCATTTGTCCTGGGTAACAAGTTCCCAGCTTTTTGCCTGCAGAGCAATCTTTCCCCCTAAAGGAGCAGTCAGTTGAGAAGGGCTTGAAAGTTTTAAAGTTAAGTCATTGAGACACTATACCATAAGGGGGGAGTCTTACTACTGCCTGCTTTGGAAGTGGGAGGCCCCCACTGCTTAGTCCTGTGCATACTTTGGGACGTGAGCCTGGGTGTTCTGCTGGTTCTGGGTTTGGACTGAAGGCCTGGAAGAGGCAGGAAAGGACCAATTCTTACTATGTAAAGACAAGGCTCCAGCTTCTTTTCAAAGGCAGACTGCTTTAATGGCACACAAACACAAGCGCTTTCACCATAGGCTTCTTCAGGTGTATGATTACCTTAGTTAACACACCCATTATATATCAAATGGCATTACATTTACTTAGTTCTTAAAAACGTATTACACTACATTGGTGGCGGCTCACAAACTAATATAAATACATGTATGTGTTCGCATAAAAACATTAAATATATGTTAAACTACATTAGAATAAACACTAAAAAATTACAAGTATGTAAAAACATACAAAAATATAAATAAAAACATGTTGTAAGTTACAAAAAGGATACAATATCTACGTAAAGGTCTATTCTTTAAGATTGGTCTCGATGGAATTACATTATTGAGACCATGTCCTACGTTAGCTCTGAGCCTCACTATCCATTCTACTTCCATCTTCTCTGTCTTATTTCTAATGTCCCCCTTTCTTTTATTAACATCAGTTGTCCCTAATACTCTAAATTTAAAATTATGTTGCATATTAGTTTCTTTTACATGCTTTGCTAGGTCATTAAAGTTACTACCTTTTCTAATGTGGTATATGTGCTCTCTTATTCTATCTTTTAAAAGCCTGTCGGTTTTTCCCACATAGAAATTATTGCATATCTGGCAGTTATAGCTAGGTAGACTACATGCTTTGTGCTACACAGTCAGCATTAACCCTCATATAGAAGACCTTAACCATAACTGGGTGTTTAGATTCTATTTCTGTTATTAAAATGACTGAGTCAGGTAATTTATGTTACTAATGAAGTGGAATTGATACAAGCCTTATTATACTTGGTATTCGAAAGTAGCATATTTATGTTTGGAGAAAGTACTTACTGGCAAAAGAATGACGTAGCGATGAGTACATCGTGTGTGAATACTTATGCAAATATTGTAATGTCTGTATGGGAAAATGAATATATAGAAGGAGCTTATAAAGATCAAATTTTCTTCTTCCGCAGGTTTATGGATGACCTTTTTTTCTCTTATGGAAAGGTACTG
>NC_056747.1:61893226-61913341 GCF_019279795.1 Protopterus annectens
ACATTTTCCCACATGCTTTTGGGAGACTTGAATTGTTTTGCAAATTTTAGCTGGGCCTGGATGCTTTTCTGTGTAAGAAAAGGCTTATGTCTTGCAACCCTACCCCACAGCCCAGACATAAGGAGAATACAGGTGATTGTTTCCACATGTAGTACACAACCAGTACTTGCCAGAAATTCCTGCAGCTCCTTCAGTGTTGCTGTAGGTCTATTGGCAGCCTCCATGACCAGTTTTCGTCTGGTCTTTTCATCAATTTTGGAGGGGCGTCCGGTTCTTTGCAACGTCACTGTTGTCCCATATTTTCTCCAATTTTTGATGACTGTCTTTACTGTGTTCCCTGGTATATTCAATGCTATAGAATTTTTTTTGTACCCTTCTCCTGACTGATACCCTTCAAGAATGAGATCCCTTTGATGCTTTGTTAAGCTCTCTGCAAACCATGACTTTTGCAGTAGTAGGCAACTGAGTAAGTCAGGAAAATCCTACTAGGACAGCTGAACTTTATTTGGGGTTAATCAGTCTCTCTAATTGATGGCAAGTGTGTACCAAAGACTGAATGCTGTAATTAAATCAAAAGGTGCTGCAATAAAGTACTATTTTAAGGGTGCACACACTTATGGAACCAGTTTCTTGTAAGTTTTTTATTTTTTTATATCCCCCCCCCCCCACAAATTTTTTACATCTCAAAAACCTGGCATTTTAACAGGGGTGTGTACACTATTTATATCCACTGCATGCACGTGGATCTACTTGAATTTATACGTGTGTGTATACACATATATATATATATATATATGTATGTGTGTATGATATATATATGTGTGTGTGTGTGTGTGTGTGTGTGTGTGTGTGTGTGTGTGTGTGTGTGTGTGTGTGTGTGTGTGTATATATATATATATATATATATATATATATATATATATATATATATATATATATATAAAATGTGTGTGTGTGTGTACATATATATATATATATATATGGATCTACGACTGTTGAACAAAATCACGTTTCCTCGAAATGGAAACTGGTGAGCACACTTTCAATAAAGTGTATTTTTACCAAAAATGTACCTTTGCGCAAGATTTAAAAAAGGCAACTAAGCGATTGGGACTGTTGCTTAGATTGCAGTACGGTGGAGATAAGGGAATATTCCCTTTTCCCCACTGTAGTGCTATCTCGGAGTGAAAATATAGAAGTAGGGGGGTGCAGGAGGGCTTGAACCCCTACATAAATGTGATTACTGTTTTTTTATTTGTCTTACAAGAAATACAATTATTAACTTTTTCTGATATCGGTCTGGAGCAAGAAAAAAGTTTCCCCAACAGGGTAATTAGCTTTATTGAAGACTTCGGATCTGAAACTCGAACACGAAAATCTCAGGAGTCGGCCGACCGGCAATTGCGAACTGCTTCTGCTTCGGGCACCGCGCAGCAAGAAATACTAAAGAAAACGGCATCGGCCGCAACTTTTATATCCCTGCCGACCTGACATTAGGGAAGGGGCGACAGCAGCCGATGCAGGACCCAAGACTTTGGAATTCAGGCTGACTGAGGGCAACCTGCCAGCAAGATTACCCAAATGTAATAACTGCAACAGTGAAACACGAAGAGCATCTCATAATACTGAAAAACATACAGGACACCAACACTGACTACAATGCAGCAGAAATGCATACAGAAAAAGAAAAGTCAAACCATATCAGTCTAAACCAACTATAAGCAGGGGTGCAAGCCCCCCTGCAACCCCCCCCCACTGCTACTTAAATATATCAACTCCAAGATCGCACTTCATGAATTATGTTGTAGTATAGTACATTAAAAGGGAACACGACTAAAATTACGAAAGAGTCATGAAGCATGTAATGGTAAGTTTGCCATTTTCTTCTGTGAAGTGAGATCTCAGAGTTGATATATTTAAGTAGCAGGGGTGCTTGCCCTCCTGCTTATAATTGTAGATGAGTAACATGTTTCTGGATGCATTTCTGCTGCAATACAGTCCGTGTTTATTTTGAAGTGAACCCAGATAGATAGATAGATAGATAGATAGATAGATAGATATTAGATATATCTTTAGGTTACATATTACTGGGAAAGTCCAACTTGGAACGGGTCAATTTTCAGCAGACGCTGAAAAGTGTGCAAGGTTTCACCAAAAGAAAAATCTACTGGGGGGGAAGCAGGGGGAATAGAATCCCCTGCATCAGAATCCTCATAGGTAGATAAGGGTAAATCCTGGTAATCGGACGGAACAGAAAAAAAGTTGTGTCTTACCATAACATTCCATCTGAGTTGTTGATGATCTTCCAGTCATCACTGATGGGTCCGGATCCGAGCCCTCGGAACAGAGTCGGCCTTATACCAAGCTTGCGTGCACCAAAAACTGTCAAGCTAAGCTGCTACCTACAATGCCCTTTGCTCAGTTACCTCAGGATCGAGTTTGCATGCAACATAAAGAGAAAGAATAAGCTAGAGGCCATCTCTGCGCAGAAACCCTAATACCACGAAGACTCAGATCATCTGCCAGGAACCTTAGGAAGGGGTCGGTGGGAGGGTGTGATGACTGGAAGAAGATCAACAACTCAGATGGAACGTTATGATAAAACATAACTTCTTTATCTGAAGTTGTTTTTATCTTCTTATTCATCACTGATGGGACTGAGTCCCCAGCTACTTGGAGAACCTGGGTGGCCCTTATGGAAGAACATTCCCGAGAACCACTGAAGTAAAGGCCGCTCTTTCCCTGGAGTTCAGATCCAATTTGTAATGCTTGATAAAAATGTGTGGTTTTGCTCAAATGGCAGCTGCACAAATGTCATCCATGGAGGCCCTGGAGTGGAAGGCAGCAGATGCTGCAATAGCCCTAGCTGAGTGAGCTTTGATTTGGCCCGGCTTAGATCTCTCTAAGTGAATAGGTGAAGGAAATGCAATCCCAGAGTCATTTAGACAAAGTAACTTTTGAAACTGCACCTCCCATTCTAAGACCTGCAAAGGAAACGTAAAGTTGGTCCGACTTGCGGAATGCTTTAGTTTTGTCCAGATAAAAGTGTAATTGTCTATGAACATCCAGGGAATGTAGGCAGTATTCTCCCTTGTTACAGTAATTTTGGAAAAACACAAGGAGCTCAATGGACTGGTTAATGGAAATGTCAAACTACTTTGGGGAGGAAGGATGGGTTAGTTCGCTGTCCTTAAGATCAGATAAGGGTTCTTGATGCATAACAATTGTAATTCCGAATTTCTTTTTGCTGAAGTTATAGCCACCATGTATAAGGATTTCCAAGATAAGAATTTTAGGTCACAGGTGGCAGCTGGCTCAAACTGGGGCAGAGAAAGAGTCTGCAGAACCCAGGACAAATTCCATGCCTCCACCGGTTGTCTAATGGGAGGCCTGCTGTAAAAAAATACCCTTCAGGAAGGTCTTGCAAAGACAAGAGGAAATTAGTGGTACTCCTTCAGACCCATTATGGAAGTTGGAAATGGCTGCTAGATAGACTCGGATGGTAGAAGCCGAGACACCCTTGTTGAACAGCTCAGCAGAATAATGAATAGTAGCCACGGGAGCTGCCAACGGGTCTAGCTCCTGATTACGTGACCAAATAGAGAATCTTTTCATTTATCTTTGTAAAGTTTTCTGGTGGATGGTTTATGAGAAGCCACAATAATATCCCGAACCGGTGAAGAAAGGGTTTCTTGCCTGGCAACTAACAGAAGTGGAGAAACCAAGCTGTCAGCTTGAGGGTGGACAGATTTGGAGGAGTCAGCCCTTGTGGGTCAGAAATGAGCTCCTGCAGAGTGCCTAGGATCCAAGGAGGTCGTAATAGATGAGGTAGGAGGAAGGGAAACCACATGAGGCCAAAATGGAGCAATGAGGATCACTTTGCTTCTCAACTGAATCGCCTTCCGCAGAAAGAGGGGAATCAGAGGAATCGGAGGGTAAGCATAAGAGAGACCTGTGGGCCAGTCGTGGGCTACGGCATCCCTCAGTAACTCCGAGAGGGGGAAAGACGGCAAAGTAGCTGCTGCATTTCGCATTTGAAGGGGAGGCGAAAAGGTCGCAGCATGGCTGGCCCCAGTGACTGAAAATTTCTGTCGCCACACTCGGGTTGAGAGACCACTCATGCGGATGAAGTATGCATCTGCTCAGTCCGCAATCACATTGGAGCTCCCCGGAATGTGTGTTGCGATCAGGAAGCGGTTGGAAGCTATCGTCCACTGCCAAATTCTCATGGCTTTGCGACAAAGGAGTTGAGACTTGGTCCCTCCTTGTTTATATACCAAACCAAGGACGTGTTGTCAGACTGGATAGCAATCATTCCAGAAGGAAGAAGCAGATGAAAAGCCTGCAACGTCAACAGCACCGCTCTTAACTCCAGGGCATTGATATGCAAATTGACCTCTACATCAGATAACATGCCTTGGACTGACTTTCCCTGGAAGTGGCCCCCCCACCCCATCAGGGAAGCATTCGTGGTCACCATGGCGCTGGGCTGTGGAACCTGGAAGGGAAGATATTAGTCTGTACACATCCACCAGAGGAGATCTTGTTTGCAAATGCTGGTGATGAGAATCTTTGAGTTCAGGGGGTGAAGATTAGGTATCCACTGGGCCTGAAGGAGCCATTGTAGTAATTTCATGTGTAGTCTGACTAAGGGGACTATGAGGATGGCTGCAGCCATAGATCCTAAGGCTTGAAGAATCTTCCTTGCAGACACCTTGCTTTGGCACAGTATCACCTGAACTTGTGCCCAGAGTCTCTGAAGCCTGTGGGGAGGAAGAGAAGTTAGGCTTGACTGCGTGTTGAATATTGCCCCTATGAATTCCAGTTGTGATGGATGGAGGTTTGATTTCTTCCAGTGTATGGTGATGCCTAATGACTCCACTAGGGGCAAGGTGTAGTAGAGGGCCCTGACCAGGAGATGCTTGGTGGATGTGGAGAGGAGCCAATCGTCTAGATATGGAAACACCTGGAATCCATAAAGTCTCAGATGAGCTGTTACCACTGCCAGACATTTCGTGAACACTCTGGGGGCTGTCGAGAAAATAAAAAGCAGGGCTTTGAACTGGTAGTAACTGGCTCCCAGCCGGACGCGAATGAGGGTCCTGGAGCACTTGTCCATCTTGATATGGAAATACACATCCCGGAGATCTAATGAGCACATCCAAACACCCTCCTGCAGACAGGGGAGGATGGACTGAATCGTGACTATGCAGAACTTGGTCTGAACTACTGATTTGTTTAGATGACTGAGAACCAGAATGGGCCTCCAGTCCCCTGTTTTCTTTGGCACCAAAAAGAATCTTAAGTAGAACCCTGATCCGCACTGATTTGAGGGGACCTTTTGGATGGCTCGTTTTTGAAGTAGCTTTCGTATCTCAGAAGCTGAATCCTACACTTTGACTGGGTGGAACATCGGGAAGGGATTTCGGAGGTCTTGGATAGGAGATTAGTGGAATATGGTAGCCTCTGGTAATGATTCGCTGGACCACTCATTCACTGATCGTTCGTAATGGACAGCCAGGTGCAGAGAGAAAGATGCCCCGACTGCTTCCAGAAGAAAGCAATCAGGCAGTGCCTCAGGAGCACTGATATGGTCTACCTGAGAAGGAATCTCTGGAGCCCTGGTTCCAGGGCCCCCTCTGCCTTGAAAGGGGTGTCTTCCATTAATGGAACCCCCTCTGCCTCTAAAGGAGTCCTCACCACATGGGTCTAGGAAAGGACCTAGAGACTTCTTGTGCCACATTTTCCCACTCCTCTCGTTCCTGGAGAATGATAGCTGAGGTTTGGAAAAACATAGGCCAACAGCAGACATGGTCTTCCCATCTTGCTCGCACCTGGCTAGTGTATCCTTGACCTTCGCACCAAACACAGCAGAGGGCTCGATAGGGGCATTTAGAAAGGAAGACTTGAAGGAGTCCGCGAGGTCAGTGATGAGACGTCACGCCTGGATGCGCATGACTATGCCTGCACCCGCAGCTCTAGCGCTCCTTCGGTTGCATGTGACAGCAAACTCATGGATGAATTAGGTATGGATTCTAGGGTGACAAGTTGTGAAGCAACCTTACCTCGTGCTCCATCAGATACTTGACCCGCTAGTGTTTCAGAGAGTTCGGACATAAGACCTCTCTGGAGCCTCGTAAAAATTTGCCATAAAGCTCAGAGACCTATCCGCGAAGGTCGCTGACGTAAAGACTCGCTTCCCTAACCTGTCCACTGCCCAGGACTCTGTTGGGCGGGTGAACAGCAGGACTCTCTTCTGCAAGGTACTTTTCGTGGCAACTGCCACCACCATAGCGACCACCAGCAAGCATCTGGACCAATGGGGTTGATCTGCTGGAGGGGAAAAAACGTGATCTCCTGGGGATGTCCTCAACAGAGTCGGGGTTCTTCTAAGTCCGTTGCACGATGAGCTTAACCAGCTCATCGGGGGGGGGGGGTCACCCAAATAGAGGGCCAAGAGCGAAAGGCCTGCAGGAATATGGATTCCTCTGAGGAAAGGGTTAAGCACTTCCAATCACCCCTCTGTTTCAAGATTTCCATGTCCCCGAAGGAGGCATCATCAGGGGCCGACCATGGGGACCCTTCTCCATCATCGTAGTACGTATCCTCTGAGTGACTCCTCTGGGGAGTCCGTGTGTCTACTCTTACACACCCATTTCTGAGGGGGTTCTTCAGTGGGAACATCCAAAGAAGACTCGGAAAGTGAAATGCCCTGAACAGGGGTCTCCTGGGCCTTGTGCTCTGGGAGTCCTGGGGGGGGGGTGGACTTTGACAGCTGCGGCTCAAAAGGAACTGGAGAAATAACCAACTGTGGAGGACTTCTGGCAGCAAGAGGCCTCCCCATCACCAGGAAAGTGGGCCCACCTGAAGAGGAAAGGGAGCCCGGAATCTAAGACTGAATCTGAACCGGGGTCACACCCCGCTCCAGACGGTCCGCCCTCAGGGACAGAGCCTCATTCAAGCTCAGAGCAGTAGTTACCCTCTGCTCCGAAGTCGGATCAACCCCCCTCCCCAAGCATGCGATTGAGGAAGGGTGGGCAACAGAACCAGCACCGATGGGATCTCGGAACCTCAGAGAGTTGCTATTGGTGCCGAGGACAGAATTCCTCTGTTAAAAATTGGGTAGATGAGCCTCGGAACTGAGGGATCCAAGGGAGGAGAGTAAATAGGGGTTGCTGGAAAAATAGACCCAAAGCCAGGAGTGGGATAAGGTCTAGCCGGATTTTAGACTCCCCTAGCAGTCAGCAGCTGATCAAAAATTCAAACCACATGCAATTCGGAAAAGCTCCTGGTGGATCTCACCGATGCACCTAAAGGGGAGTCAGCCGGTCCAAAAAGGGGCTGCAGGCTTGTCCGGCAAACTGGTCCACATTGGATGAGTATCGGGTCCGTGGTGTCTCAGAACGGCACCGATTCCAATTTTGCAACAGGTAACAACGGTATGGTCAGAGTCGTGAAAGGACAGAAGTCACTATAGGAGTGGACTATAGGAACAGTTCCGATGTCGTTGTCGGAACAGATAACTGGATCAAAATGGGCAAAGTCGGTGCCGATAAAGAATTGGAAATACTGGTCAGTATCGAGGACATCATACTGGTTGGTATCAAAGACGTAGGCAGTGCCATAATTGTTGGTGCTGGTGTGGGCACCGAGGCTACCTCGGTAAACTTCATTGGAGCCAAGCTCAGAGCCGATGTAGCATTCGGCACAGAGGAGGCAGTACAGTGTTCAGACGATGATTTATGAGCCTTGTGCTTATGACCTTTACCTCTGTCACCGGCTGGTGAAGAGGGGTCCAACTGAGGATGTTTCTTATCCGAAGCAGGAGGGGGTGAGACCTCTGTCGCAGAAATGGCCTCCGAGAAAGGCGAAGCAAGCAGGCCCTTTAAAATAAGTTTTGTTACGATGTTCATTCAGTGTCCACTGACTGAAACTAGCACAGATATCGCACGGGGGTTTCGCCGACAAATGCGGAACCCCCCTAACAGTAAACACATTCCTCATGGAGGACACTATTCATCAGTTTACCAGTGCAATAAGAGCAGTGTTTAAATCCTGTAGTTCCCTTCTTTTCAGACATTCTAAACACACTCTCGCACACAAGGGACAGGGAGGAAAGAGGAAATGGAGGAGAAAAAGTAAATACCAACAACGGTAACAAGATACCGTAAAGGTAGAAAGTTAGAGATACCAAAAAATTACCAACAATGCTAAGAGAGAAATATCTGTGGGTAGAGCAGCAGCAATATAGAACAAGTTATAAGGAAGAAAAAAAAAACTTTCAAACTACTAAATCTTTAAAAAAAAAAAAAAAAAAAAAAAAAAACACTTAGCTGGAGAGCTCGGTGAAAAGCTGCAATATGGCTGTGCAGCAAACGATATCAGAGGTAACTGAGCAAAGGGCATTGTGGGTAGAAGCTTAGCTTGAGAGCTTTTGTGCACGCAAGCTTGGTATAAGGCCGACTTAGTTCAGAAGGCTCACAACCAAACCTATCAGTGATGCTTAGGAAGAAGATTAACAACTTCAGATTATCAGATTCCTGATCAGAAGACTCAGAAGGAAAATCAGTTCTAGGTCTCTTAGAGGGATAAAGCTGACTTCCCCTAATTAAGGTAATAAGGTCTTCAGCCATTCTAAGCATTTTTTTTAGCGGTTTGAACATCTGTTTTCTAGGCGTGGTGCGAATTTTAGGCCTGGATGAAGATGATGGCATTGATTTAAAATGCAAGTATGTAGGCCTGAATACACCCTCAGAAGCCGGTGCCTGCACAGCGGCTCCGGACCCTTCCAAGGTACAGACATCCACAGGTTCCATAGTCGAAGAAGCATCTCGCAGCATACCGGACTCCGAATGGGTCTCACTAGATGCCTGCGAATCTGAAGTAGCGGTTATCAGGGGTTGCGAAAGCACCAGAGTACCAGCAGACTGGCGACTAGCTTAACGGAAGTGTCCTCGACAGTTTTGGACATATGCTGTCTGTCTCTGTCTTCATCCTTATGCTTTTTCGGAAGATCGGTAGTCGGATGGCTTAACGAAGCCATTTCGGAGTACTGAGACAGAGTACGAAAATAATTTGCTGCAAAGATAGCCCAATGACGAATAGTTTGTGGGTTGAACAAGGCACAAAAATAACACCGAGGGACGTTGTGGTCTGGGCCTAAACAGGGGATGCAGTACGAATGAAAATCTCTACAAGGCATTTGCTTTCCACAGGTATGGCAGTTAACTTTTACTGACATCTGTTGGAGCAAGAAAAAGGATCCTCAACGGGATACTTCTCTTTTTTGAAGACTTCGGGTCTGAAACTCTAATACAAAAATTTCAGGAGTCGGCCGACCAGCACTTGCGAATTGCTTCTGCTTCGGGCACCGCACGGCAAGGCAGACTGATGTAATGACGTCGGCTGCATGTTTTATACCCGTGACGACCTGACGTAGTGGAAGAAGAGAGAGCATCCGACGCAGGAATCCGAACACTGGTAATCAGGCCAGCTGAGGGCTACCTGCAGACAGATAAACACAAATGTGATGACTGCAACAGTGAAACACGAATAACATCTACTGGGAGAGTCACGCCTGGAGCAAAGTGTCGTTTCTTACGTTCCCTAGAATTAGACCTACCCGGAGAAGACAGAACCTGCTTAGATGACAACGGATCCAAAGGGAGATACTCCACTACAATGAGTTTCGGCACGAATCTCGGATCCAACCGAACTAGAACCAAACTCAAAGGAACCAAAATGATACTTCTCGAATCCCTTGGATCCGAAAGGGTCAGATCTGTAGGTATGGTGCCTACCCTCGGATCTGTATGTTTAGAGCAGAGATCCTTGTTATCCCGAAGAGGAAACCGAAGGTACTGGATCTGAGGGTTTCGGGTCCGAACCCTTGGATCCAGGAGTGGACTCCCTGAATGATCTGGGACTAGAAGATCTCTGATCCGAAAACTGCCCTGGCTGGAGCCGGATCTGAAGACCTAGGATCAGACAGCCTGGGACGCTTGGTTGCGGCCTCAACAGAAAGCGTCTTTCTAGCCCCAGAAGAGCCTGCTTTGGCCGGGGAACCAGTGATCAAGTCTTTAATCAGGAACTTGTTAAGACTGTCAACCAATCCTCGTGCGAGTCAGAAATAGACATTTTCCACCCACAAGAGGAGCATCTTTTAAAACCCAAAAGTTTATCCGACATAACCGAACCGTGAAACAACGAAGTAAAAAAAAACAAGCCAAAGTTCGAAAAACCTGATAAATCTGTCTGAAACACACACAACTTAAAACTAACTAATTACTTACACAAAAACTAGGCCGAAACACAAATCCTAACAGAGAGACAAGAAAGAAATGGTAAGAATCAACCGGGAGGGGATATCTAAGAAAGAAAAACTACCTGCTAACATTACAACCCAGAAAAAATACAAGAAATTCAAGAAACCTTTCAAGAAACACACTAAAAGGAGCTGAGCAATCTGCGTCTGAGTGGCAAACAAGATCTGAGGGAGTGTAGGGCAGCAGGGCATTAAGGGAGGGAAGGAGCTTGAGCTAAGCTGTGTTCGAGTATGCTGGCTCAGATCAGATAGCGGATACAAGACCCTAACATGAGGAATGGTGACTAGATAACAGCAAATTTAAAAACTTAAACCATGCTCTTCTTTCAGCTGATGACCTTCCAAGTGAATACCTAAAAATAGCAGCCAAAAGCACTGCCTATCCTGTCTCAATCTTTACATATAGGTCAATCTAGGTTTCCCATTGTTTTCTGTCTCTGGAAAAAGTCACACACTGCCCTCTGCACAGAGGAAATTACAAATTTAGACCTATAGCAATCTTATCTTTCCTCGCCAAAATACCTGAAAAATGTATTCAAAGACCAAATTACTGTTTTCCCAAAAATTCATCTCAAGAAAAATTTAAAATCCTCTCTTGATAATACAGCCACCGAAGTCACTTCTCACAGCAAATCATTAAGGTGATAATGGACGATAAACTTACATTAAACTAAAGTATACAAAACTGCACAACAAAAATTTGTGAAAAGCTAGCGGTTTTTTTTTTTTTTTTTAAACACAGCAAAAAACACTAACCAACACAACTAAAACTACACTTGCCACTACTCATCCCCTTCCCACCTGCCTGCGTTAGTTGCACTCGGGCTACTAATGCTCCTGCTGGTGGTAGTGCTTGAACCACTTCTGCATCCCTGAATGGGGATGATAAGCAGACACAAATTTAATGCCACCAACTGCGCTCCTTCTCTCTCTGCACTTTTCCTCCTTTTCTTTAAGCAGGCCAAATAAGTTAGAGCCACTAGACGAGGCGTTAAGAAAATTCACCCTGGAATTCTCTGTACAGCTAGTGACTGATCAGTGTTGAGCAGTGAGACATAAAGGCACTATCACTTCAGTACCTGTTGCCCTTTCAGCACCATTCACTGCATTGTAAACAGGTTGCAAAAATTGTTACTCATGGGACACTAAATGCTTAAGCAGCCCGCTGCTAATTAAACTGTCAGACACATTTTCCAATGACTGACAGTGCGTCAAAAATACACCACAATCTCAACATGTGCCCTACAGTTAAGTACCCTCAGTGTAAAGGCGGAGAACACACAGACCCACTTTCCCAAAACAGTCGAAAGAGCCAGACTTTCTATAATGTAGAATGCAGAGCTCTGTGGGATAGGGTTCTTTTTTGGGGCAGCTCCAGTGACAGCAGAGTCCAACATATGATTTTGCATCGAATCTTCCCAGTGCTAAGTGGTTCAAAGGTTCCTGCCTGGTTTCCCAACCAGAGGTACTACATTATTTTTTTCCCATGGTTTCTGCTTTGCAACAGTTGCCATTTTGTTCACAGGCAGTACCACACAGGAAGGTAATGGGAGTGGCAAATACATCCATCTAAGGCTGACGACAAGATAAAGGAGTAACTGGCCAATCCCCTTTTGTCTGCATAAGCCATAAGATTTCCTGGGATCAAAGGATGAGACTGTAAAATCAGCCTCTTTTCACAAGTGTTTCTTCCCACAGAGCCAATGGCTATAATTCCTCAGACAGAAATTATTCAAGGAGGAAGAGGCAGAGGAAGATTTGAGCCTTCCACATTGAAGTATTCTGAATTGGTCTGTAAAGAGGCAGGAGAAGGAGACATACAGGAAAATGATTCAGTGTAAGACTTTACAGTAGGAGGTGGAGACGGCAACAAGGAGCCATTGCCCAGCTTCAGTATCTGGGAATGGTGCAAAGGCTGCCAGCATCAAGAATCTAGAATGCTGTGTGGCCACCTACTGCTGACAGATGCCAATATTCTTGGAACCATGGTCTCAGAAAAGAAAAATTACAGTTTTGTACCTACCATAAATGTAGATGTCCGATAGGTATGCAACTGCAGTCCTGACATATGGGTTGTCCTGCCTCAGGCAGCCCTTCGGACGGCCGGATTCCAAAGTCTGGGTCCGGCGTCGGATGATGTCGCCCTTTCCCCGACGTCAGAGCGCCTGGGGTATAAAAACGTCAGCCGACGCCATCTTCCTCTGTTTCTTGCCCCAGATGCCAGGTGCCCTCTAAGGAAGGCTAAATTTTGAAAAAGAGAAAAAATTCCAGACAAGTACAACAGCATAAAAACAAATACACCATAAAAGATTATCCCAGGTAGCTAAAATGAGGGGTAGAAACCCAAAAGTATACCACAGAGGGGTAGGTGGGAGGGAAAACCTGACTGCAGTTGCATACCTATCGGACATCTACATTTATGGTTAAGTACAAAACTGTACTATGTCCTTCAAGGATGCAACTGCAGTCCTGACATATGGGTTGAATACCATAGCCAACCTGGGGGTGGTAGGCACCAAGACAAAGATGGTGTAGCTAAAATGCCCTGCAGGACTGCAGAGGCAAACCCTGCTCTGGACCTGGAGTATAAAGGCAGGTTGTAATGTTTGGAAAATGTATGCACGGAGCTCCATGTAACAGCTTCTAAAATGTCCTTTGTTGCCACTCCTCTTAAAAAAGCTGTGGAGGCGGCTGTAGCTCTGGTGGAATGTGGCCTGATGTCAGCTGGCACAGTTTTTCCATGAAAAGAGTAGCAGAATTGAATGCAATTTCCAATCCATTTAGAAATTGTCTGTTTGGAAATTGCTTTTCCCTGCAATCCAGCAGCGAAAGCTACAAAAAGCTGGTCAGATTTTCTGAAAGACTTTGTTCTGTCCAAGTAGTAGCGCAACTGTCTGTGTATGTCCAAGGTGTGCAGAAGTCTCTCTCCTTTATTTTGAGGATTGGGAAAGAAGGTAGGCAGGTGAATAGCTTGATTAAGGGACACCCTGGATACCACCTTTGGCATGAATGACGGATTGGTTCTCAAAGAAACTCTGTCCTGGTGAAAAATGAGAAATGGTTGTATTGCCATAAAGGCCTGTAGCTCAGAGACTCTTCTTGCTGAGGTTACTGCCAGAAGGAAGGCTGTCTTCCAAGACAGAAATTGCAACTCTGAAGATGCTGCTGGTTCAAAGGGAGGAAGAGTTAATTTTTCCAGCATGAAGTTGAGGTCCCATGCAGGCACTGGTGGTTTCTTTGGAGTGTTGATGTTCTTTACATCTCTTAGAAACTGTCTTAGCAATGGGTGAGAAAATACAGGCGGATCAGTGTTATAATTGGCAGATATTGCTGAAGCATGTATTTTTATGGAAGAATATGAAAGGCCATTGTGGAGCATTTCAGCCAAGTATTCCAGGATCTGTGGAATGCTCATTACTGATGGGTCTTGACCCTTTTTGCTGTTCCAGATAAGAAATCTCTTCCATTTTGCTGAGTATGTTTTTCTAGTGGAAGGTCTGCGCGCCTCCAGGATGATATCTTTTACCCTTTTGGAAAGTGTATCCCGAGTGATACTCATGGAATCTTCCAAGCTGTCAGCTTCAATGTTTTCAAGTTGGGGTGTAGTGCCCTGTAATTGTGCCGTGTCAGAAGAAGTGGCCATTGAGGAAGAAGCCACGGATTGGTGTGTGTCAAGCTCCGTAGCAGTGGGTACCAGTGTTGTCTTGGCCAGTCTGGAGCTATCACAGTATGACTTTCGGTTGCTCTGTCTTGATCTTTAGTAACACCTTGGTCATCAAAGGAAGAGGTGGGAAGGCATATAGTGTTAGAGAGTTCCAACTAAAGGAGAGAGCGTCCACCTTTCATGCTTGAGGATGGTACGTCCTTGTGCAAAACTTTTTCAGATGGTGATTGAAGTGGGAGGCAAAAAGATCTATATCCGGCCTTCCCCATGCTTGAGCTATTTGTAAGAAAATGTCTGGATGTAACATCCATTCGCGTGGATCCATGATGTTTCTGCTTAGGCTGTCCGCCAGAACACTGTCCTTCCCTGGTACAAACTGGGATTGTAACTATTTTCAATTGTAGGGAAATATCCCAGAGATTCATTGCCAGTCTGCAAAGAGGGTAGGAATGGGTGCCTCCTTGCTTGTTTATGTACCACATAACTGTGGTATTGTCTGTCTTTATTAGTAGATGGCCCTGATGCATGAACTTTTCGAAGGCCTTGATTGCATGTATCACTGCCAGCATTTCTTTTTGGTTGATATGCAGGTGCTTTTCTTTTTGTGTCCATTGTCCTTGAATGCATCTGCCCTCCATATGCGCCTCCCATCCATGGTCTGAGGCATCTGTTGTTATGGTTTGACTTGTATGAGGCTTGCTGAAAGGCAGACCTTTGTTTATCTGGCTTGCTTGAGCCCACCACAGAAATTCCTTTTGAAGGCATGGAATGAGTGGGATCAATGTTTCCAGGCTGTGGCTGTGCTGAGACCATAGACTTTTTAGATACCATTGTAGTTTTCTCATATGCAGCCTTGCATGTGGAATCAGAAGAATGCAAGATGCCATCAAACCCAGGGCCAGCAGGATTTTCCTTGCAGTCATCTGGTTGTGTGTTGCCAATCTTCTGAAGTATTCTGGTAATTGTTTTCGTTTTTCTTTTGTCAGAAACGTCATCTAGGTGTTTGTGTCCAGTGTGGTACCCAGGAAAGGTATTTGTTGGGATGGTACGAGACTTGATTTCTGAATATTGACTGTGTATCCCAAGGCCTGCAGTAGGTGAATGACATAGTCCAAGTTTGTTAACAAGGCTTGTTGGCTGTCCGCTTGTATAAGGCAGTCGTCCAGTTAAGGGTATATTTGTATCCCCTGAAATCTGCAATGTGCAATTACTGATGCCAGGCATTTCGTGAACACTCTGGGCGCAGTAGATAAGCCAAAGGGCAATGCTGAGAATTGATAATGCTCTGAGCCTGCAAGAAATCTGAGGTATCTTCTGCAACTTTGTCTGATTGGGACATGCAGGTATGCCTCCTTGAGGTCCAGAGTTACCAGCCAAGACCCCTTGCCCAGCATGGGAAGGAGTTGCTGTAAAGTCAGCATTTTGAATTTTGGCACAATAAGGCAAGTATTCAGTGCGGCAAGTCCAGAATGGGTCTCCATTGGTTTCTTTTCTTGGAACAAGGAACAGTCTTGAATAAAATCCCTGTCCTTGTTCTGCAGAAGGAACCTTTTCTATTGCTCTTATTTGAAGTAGGTTTGTTATTTGTTTGAGTGCCTCTGCCCTTTGATTTGGTGGCAGGTTTGGCCTGCCATGTCTTGTTGGCAGTGCATGAAAATGGAATCTGTATCCTTTGTCTATTATCTCCAGTATCCATTTGTCCTTTGTAATATTGTGCCAATTTTGTGAGAATAAAGATAATTTTCCGCCCAAAGGTGCTTCCAATTGAGCCCTGGATGGCGGAGTCAAAGTCAAGTCATTGAGATTGTCCTGGCGGAGCAGTGGAAGGTCCTGCCCCACCTCTCTGGTTCGGAGGCTGCCATTGACTTCCTCTGTATGAGCCTAGAGTTTGCCCTCTACTTCCTGCCACGTCTGTTTTTGCCTCTTTGAAATTTGTGTGCGTCAGGAAAGGACCAATGCTTAGAAGGCCAATTCCTGCTGAATCTTGGAGGCTGTACCTGGAGGAAATCTTTGACTGTTTGCACCGATTTTGCCTTTTCCTCTATTTTCTTTAAAACCTCTTGTGCAGTAGTACCAAATAGCTTATGTTTCTCTAGTGGTGCGTCCAAAAGCTTAATTTTCACATGGTCTGGCAATGTTTGTTCCTTTAACCAAGCATGTCTACGTATGACCGCACCTGTCATTGCTGCTCTACATGAAGCTTCCAATGCATCATATCCACACTGAAGGAAATGGCTGCTAACCTGCTTAGTATTATGAACCAATTCCTGTAACCCCTTTCTATCTAATGGTTCAGGGGAAGCCAGTTTCTTTTGCAAGTCATCCAACATGTATTCCTAATACTGAATCATATGAAATTGACAATTTAATGCTCGCATACAAAGGGTGGAAGATGTATATACTTTCTTGCCCCACCTTTCTAAAGCCCTAGAATCTCTTTCAGAAGGGAGTGGGTTCTTAGCAGTAGAGGAGGAAACCCCTTTAGGCCCCTGAGAAATAGTTTCAGGGTCAGCAGTATGGCCCTTGTACAGAAGTTGATGTGTGTCTGGGACCCTGTAGTACCTGTCTGGCTTGACAGGAGCAGGGGGGAGGGAGTCAGGGGAGACACTAGATTCTAAGTACACATCATCTAAAACATTTAAAACTGGAGGAATAGCTAAGGGTCTATGCTGAGGTAGCTTTAAAAATTCCCTTAACCTTTTCCTAGAATCTGAGTATTCTTGGCCTTGCCATTTGAAGTGTTCCCTCATGGAATGAAGCGTTTCCCCAAAGGAAAACTCCTCAGGAGGAGAAGCAGAGGGAATAGATTCATCCGCATCAGAATCCTCGTAGTCCGGGAAGGCCTCCTCCTGGTAGTCTGAATGTGCAGAGTCACCTGAGGCCTCATCGGAGGACTGGGAGTCTACCTGCTCAACCCTAGGCCTCTTGTCAGAAGGCGGCTGAGAGCCTCTATCTGGATGAGGCTGTGAACCCCTAATTAAAGAAATAAGGTCCTCAGCTAAACTTAAAATTTGAGAACCCGAAGTGGATCCCAGAGAAACAGATCTTGGAGGGAGAGACTTAGCCTGTTTGGCAGCCTTAGCACGTGTGTAGGCCTTAATGGACATAGGCACTAGAGGCCTGGCAGCCCCACGTGCTGGAGTAGTCTTATCAACAGAAAAGGTGTCAGATATATCCTGGGCTACGGTCTCAGAGGGGAGAACAGAAACCGGCACCAAGCTGGCCTCCGGTACCGACGTAACTGGTGGAGCGGTGTCGTCAGTCTGTAGCGGTTGCGAAACCGGCTCAGAAGAGATCGAGACACTCGCGGTAGGCCTAAGCGTGGTGTCGGCAGAGACCGCGGGTGTCGGGCCTTATCCTTCCGTTTTTTAGGTAAATGTGCTGTTGGAAGCTCCGACGGCATGATATAACAGAAATCTTCCCCAAAATAATCCTGTGCA
This sequence comes from Protopterus annectens, assembly GCF_019279795.1. Classification (NCBI taxonomy): domain Eukaryota; kingdom Metazoa; phylum Chordata; order Ceratodontiformes; family Protopteridae; genus Protopterus; species Protopterus annectens. Next base: position 61,910,655 of record NC_056747.1, read on the forward strand.
AACTCTGACCGACGCCTAAGAGTGCGTTTATTGAAAGAGGCACAAGCTGCACAGGCCGAGACGTTGTGTTCTGGGCCTAGGCAGGGTAGGCAGTAAGAGTGGAAATCCTTATGAGGTATTTGTTTCCCACAAGTTAAACAATTAACTTTTTCACTTTTATCTGACATCGGCTGAGGCAAGAAAAGGTCCCCAACGGGGTACTTAGCTTTTTTGAAGACTTCAGTAGCTGAAAACACAGGAGCTGGTTGACCGGCACTTGCGAACTGCTTCTGCTTCGGGCACCACGCAGCAAGAAAGACTAAGGAAGATGGCGTCGGCTGACGTTTTTTTACCCCAGGCGCTCTGACGTCGGGGAAAGGGCGACATCAGCCGACGCCGGACCCAGACTTTGGAATCCGGCCGACCAAAGGGCTGCCTAAGGCAGGACAACCCATATGTCAGGACTGCAGTTGCATCCTTGAAGGACATCTTAGAATTGGTACTACAAAAGTTGGCACCTATGCTGTGCCCAAGCAATGGACAATCTGATCCAAAAGCCATACTTACAAAGCCAAACTGCAGTGAAAGGTTAGTGTCAACAGGAAGTTAGGTATAGTCTCAAATAACCACTTAAAGTGGGCCTGAGGAGGAGGATTAAATTTAACAGGGGTGACACTATTCCATGCCAGCTCAGAACAAGACAGGGACAAAGTAAGACCCACAAAACAATTTTCCAAATCTGAAAACACTTAAAACACTTGCTAGCATGCTTTGGCATGTGCACACACAAAGCATTAAATCTAGCACCTTACCTAGGCTTTACTATAACCCTAAACATACTCTAACTCTATCCCCTAATTTAACCCCTCACACTACGTTGCCCGTTCGAATTCTCAGAGCGTCTTCTGTGTAGCGACATGCGTCAATGGGCATTCCCTCATTGAAGGTTGTGCGTTAGGCCCGGCAAGCCAGTGCGTAAAAATCTACTGCCAATCATTAGCGGACCGGAGTTCCGCTGTGGCGAGCCCTAACCGGGAAAAAACAAAAGACACAAACAAACACACACTACAATAAATACATGCACTCGCACATGTTCCCACCTCAACCCACTTACAGTACACACAAACTTCTGAACCTTGGGTTAATAATGTCCAGTTCACTGGATATACTTACCTGCTCCAACACACTGTCAAATGAAACACTGTTCAAAAAGAATATCAGACAATAGGTTTCAAGAGTGGAAGCAACACTGCAGGTTATAAATATGTCTGAAATTATGGGTGTTACCTGCACTTCAAAAGGGGATATGGACTAGATTTACTTTGACCAGTCCCCTAAAAGCATCATTCTTTGCTCGTCTTCTGACATGACACCATGAAGGAGAAATGGAGGACAAGGGCCAAAACCCTCACTATGTGAAGGTAAAACAGTGTAAATTCTGCACTCTGACCGGCCTCTTAACTCGGTCCTTCGCAAAATGCACTACCATTCATTCGCCCAAATGTCACTCGTGCAGTGAGATTTCATCCCAAACTGCAGTGTCAATTGCTGCATTCCATAGTGCGTCTCTGACAGATTCCTCAACCAAGTCAATAGTCAAACCTGGATCAATAGAGCCAATACAAGGCAAATGTAACTCTGATTGCCTTTTTACTCCACAAAGCCCAGACTTCAATGTCAATTTGAATAAAGGTCAAACTGGCTAGTACTACTGTGATATGACAACTTTAAACATGTTGGAAAAAAAAATCAAAACCCCTTGTAATCTCTATTTTAAGGGCCATTCAAAACATGGAGCACACTAGAAGTGCAGAACACCCTTTAGAGAACAAGATTTCGATGCCAGAGATGGCCCAAATATTTGCTGTGCACATATACAGACTTCCTATATTAAACATGTGCAACCTAAGCTGTACTACACCAGTGCTCTCCACACTTTTAAAGATAAATTCCAGTTCCAAACAAACTAAAAATGTCTCAATGTATATTAATATAAATGTAACAGCTACACACTTCTAAACAAGTAGCCCTTTTGATAATGCAAACCACAAGGACTAAAGCAACAAAAAAAAAAATATTTTTTTACCTTGACATGGAAAGTTTGTTCCAGCTCTTCCTTGTATAATCTAACTTGCTCATCATGTTGGTTTCTCAAATCTTGCAAAGCCTGAGCCAGTTTGAATTCATACTCCTGCTGACGACCTCCATCCACCTCAACGAGACGCTTTTCAGTTCGATGTCTGCTTTCTCGTACCTCCTTAAAAAATTGCAAAGCACTGTATAAGAAAATTTTTATACCTTTCACAAAAATAGAAAATGTTACCTCAAGTTCTAATCAGAATGCTTTCTTAAACAGCAAATGAGAGAGAGACTCCTAAATGTACTCCTGCACTTCTCCAGGCCAAGCTCCAATTACAACTCTCATATCACCTCCTAGTTTTCCATCTGCGCCCATAATTTTGCCCACTCTTGCCCTCTTATCAAGGTGAAATCAAAACAGTAAACCAATTCTTGCTGACAAACAAATTACAATTACAGCAACTTATGCTGTTTTACAATAGAACATTCAAGCAGCTGATGCAGTGAAACTAAGCAACAATGTGTACAGGTACCTAAGTGCGAATTGTATAACGTAAGGAGACAAACTCTACGTACTTCACAAACAACCCCCTATACACATGTTGAAAATACTACTGCCATGAATCTAA
>NC_056747.1:61913841-61958841 GCF_019279795.1 Protopterus annectens
CTTTAGCAAAACCTTGGGGTTTTTTTAGTTTCTTATCCCTTGTGATACCTATGGAGGTGGGTTTGTCTTTTGAGCCTTGCCTAAAAACAAGGGACCCTGATACTTTTTGCTGGGTGCCATGGTATCATTTATATCCACCTGAGCTACCACCAACTCAAGCAGATAAGATCTCTGTTCATCTCATCTAAAGTGAAGCACACTCAGGAGTGCAGCACCCCTCTTTATGCTGCACTGCAGTGTCAGTCTATCCAATGTGGCAATAGAACCCACAGCCTTCTGTACCAAATGCAGGTGGGCTACCTGTTATGCGACTAACATTCCACAAGTTAAAACAAAAGTTTATATTAGGGCACACCAAATGAAAACGAATAACTCTTCTTTGAGCTAGGTTCTACAGCTGTCACATAATTCTATATGGGCTCAAAGCAAGCAGACATTTCTAGACTACAAAATAAAGTGAAATTTCTAACTTATTTCATACGTTTACATACGAGAATGGCTGTTTAAAATCACATTAATTTAACTTCAGCAAACAAATTCTAAACATCAAACCAGACTCAAAGACATGTATATATATAAAAAAAAAAACTACAAAAAGCTAACTAGTTTTATGTATTCAAAAAAAGAAAATGGAATCTACTGTACCTCTTCACGAATATTTTTTGTGAATTCAAGCTCTTCAGATAAAGTCTGCAGTCTGTTCTCCAGGTCAACCCGCATAAGTGTCTCCTTCTCCAACTGCTTTCTAGCGACAGCATGAGCATCTTCAGCCTGAAAATAGATGGCAAGGTTCAGATGAGAAAACACTAGTAGGATCCATGCCCAGCTACATGCAGGTGCCATTCATCCCATTCAGTCTTTTCTAAAGGATGCGTTAAAACTTAACATGCAATGCCTGTACATAAGAATACTTCCATCATCCCATTACAAATGAAGGCATCCGGTTCTCAGGCTCAAAAGCAAGCAGCTGTTTCTAACCTAAAAGAAGAAAGCAAAATTCACAAACTTATTTCAAATACTAAATTTTTTTGTCAGTCAGAGGAATAATCCCAAACTTAATTCAGCTACAACCTGAGCTAGCAGCACAAACTAATGTGGACATATGAAAAGTACAGTTGTGCACACTTACCATAAATGTAGATGTTAGAGTGTATTCACTGTTGCAGTCATCACCTGTAGGGGGTTATCCCTGCTGTGGCAGCCTTCGGCTATCTCAAATACCAGAGTCAATGTTTTTCTGCCTCGGCTGCTGTCACTTGCTGTCTGACATCAGGTTGTCAGTGCTATTAAGGAAGACCAGCCAACGCCATTGTATCAGTTTTTCTTGCCCTAACCAGTCAAGCCCAAGTAGATATGGGTAAACTGGTCCTGGTGGCTGAAAGCCACCATTAGAAACTCATGCCTCCCTAAAGAAAGAAGATATAAGGGGGAAGGAGGGTGGAAAACCATTAAGTACAGTTGTGTACCTACCATAAATGTAGATGTTAGAGTGTATTCACTACTGCAGTCATTACACTTGAGTTATCCTGCTGGCAGGCTACCCGCAGTCGGCCCGAATTCCAAAGTCCTGGTCTGGCATCTGTTGCTGTCGCCTCTTCCCTGAAGTCAGTGCACCAGGGGTATAAAGGATGCAGCAGAAGTCATTTTCTTCAGTTTTTCTTGCCCCAGATGTCAGGTGCCCCCAGAAGGGTAGGCTAAAAACATTGCTTATAAAAAAGCATGCACTAAAATAAACATTACCTTCATCTACAAGCAAATACACTATATAGGTTGTATAGACTAGAGAAGTACAGATAAGTCCCAGCAAAGAAAGGGGGATGGTGGGTGGGTAACCTGGACTGCAACAGTGAATACACTAACATCTACATTTATGGTAAGTACACAACTGTACTATGTTCACCGTGTTTCACTGTTGCAGTCATTACACTTGGGTTGAGTCCCACAGCTGAGGTTGGGTGGCTGGGTCTAAACAGAATTAGGAGTGGCTATGAGGTCCTGCAGAACTGCAGTGGCAAAGCCTGCTCTGGATTTAGAGTAAAGAGGTAAGTGGTAGCACTTTGTAAAAGTGTGCACTGAAGTCCAAGTAGCAGCCTCCAAGATATCCTTGGTTGGTACTCCTCTGAGGAAGGCTGCTGAGGTGGCTGCTGCCCTGGTTGAATGTGGCCTAATGCCCTTAGGTACTGATTTGCTATGTTGTGAATAGCAGAAACGAATGCAGTGTCCTATCCATTTTGAAATAGTCTGCTTTGAGATAGTCTTTCCTTGTGATCCTGCAGCATATGCCACTAAAAGTTGCTCAGTCTTTCTGAAAGCTTTAGTTTTGTCCAAGTAGAAGCGTAGCTGTCTATGTATGTCCAAAATGCAGAAGTCTCGCCCTTTATTCTGGGGATTTGGTTAAAATGTAGGCAAATGAATGGTTTGATTAAGAGACACACAGGTACTACCTTAGGCATAAATGTTGGGCTTGTCCTTACAGAAACCCTGCCTGGATGGAAAATGATAAAAGGTTCCACAGCCATTAATGCCCTGTAATAGTAACTAAACACAGCGAAAAAGGAAAAAACAAAACACACCAAACAGCCAGTACTTCACCAGTAAATCCTTCTTTATTGTTCACGATCTGGTACCTCGGCAATTCGCCTTCAAGGATCACAACTCACTGCAAACACAGCAGTGAGATTATATATCATTAAATTTCAGACAATTAAGCAATTAATCAATTAATGCCCTGTAACTCTGAGACTCTTCTTGCTGAAGTTATTGCTATGAGCTGAGCTGTTTTCCATGATGAGAATTTTATGTCGGCTGTATTGGCTGGCTCAAAAGGAGGCAGTGTGAGCTTTTCCAAGACAAAGTTGAGGTCCCATGCAGGTATTGGTGCTCTTCTTGGGGGTCTTATGTTTTTGGCCCCTCTGAGGTACTGCCTTAGTAATGGATGTGAAAAAATAGGTGGGTCCGTATTGTAATGAGCTGAAATGGCAGAGTCATGGATCCTAATCGATGAAAAGGATAGGCCTTTGGTCCAGCATCTCAGTAAGGTATTGTAAAATCTGAGGAATATTTGGTACAAGCATGTCAATGCATTGTACCTGGTTCCAAGCACAGAATCTCTTCCATTTTTCTGCATATGCTTTTCTGGTGCTGGGCCTCCTGGCCTCCAGAAGAACATCCATAACTGCTTTGGAGAGAGGTGTGTCCTAAACGGTTACATTATCTGCCATGCAGCCAGATTTAGGGTTCTGAGTTGGCTGTGCAGTATCCGATTGCTTTGCTGGGTCAGTAAATGAGGTAGTATTTGAGGTAATGTCCAGACTGGGCCTTGAGACAAGCTCTTTAGGATTGGGTACCAGTGCTGGCGTGGCAAGAATGGGGCAATCAGGATCATTTTTGGCTTCTCTTGTCTGACCTTTAGGAGTACCTTGGGGAGGAGAAGCAGTGGAGGAAAGGCATATACTGTAGGTTTTTTCCAGCTGAATGATAGAGCATCCACTTTCCATGCTAGCTTGTGATAAGTCCTTGTACAAAATCTCTGTAGTTGGCAATTGTGAGGGGAGACAAATAGATCCATGCCTGGGCATCCCCATTTCTTTGTTATTATACTGAAGATTTGTGGATCTAGTTTCCACTCGTGTGGCTCCATGAGGTTTCTGCTTAGTTCGTCTGCCAGAGTATTTGTCTTTCCTGGCAGGAATTGTGCTTGCAAGTGTACTTGATAAGTCAATGCTGTATTTCACAAAATCATGGTTTGTCTGCAGAGGGGGTAGGAATGCGTGCAGAGGGGGTAGGAATGCGTGCCTCCCTGCTTATGTACCACATGACTGTAGTATTGTCAGTCTTTATCAGCAGTTGTCCTGGATGAAGTAAATCCTTGAAAGCTGTCAGTGCATTCTGGACAGCCAGCATTTCTTTTAGATTGATATGAAGATGCATTTGGCTTGTGGGCCATGTGCCCTGAATACATTTTCCTGTCATGTGGGCCCCCCAGACATAATCTGATGCATCTGTTGTTGTCTGCCTGGCAGTGGGTAAAGTGAAAGGCTGTCCCTTGTTGTGGTGACAGGCCTGTGACCATCGAAACTCCTGTTGCAGGCAGGGAATGATGGTAATAAGTTTTTCCGGGCTGTGACAATGTTGAGTCCAAACACTTTTTAGATACCACTGAAGTTTCCTCATATGCAGTCTTGCATATGGAATTAACAGAATTCAGGATGCCATGAAGCCCAAAGCCTGCAGAATTTTTCTTGCAGTTAACTGGGTTTTTGTTGCCAACATTTTGAAGAAAGAAGTCAGTTGCCTTTGTTTGTCTGGCGTGAGACAGGCCATCTGGGCAGTTGTATTTAAGCTTGCACCCAGGAATATTATCTCTTGAGAGGTACTAGTTTTGATTTATTTTCGTTTACTGTGTACCCTAGGCAAATTGGCAATCTTTTCAGAAACGCCAGATGCTTTAGTAGAATGTCCTTGTTCTCTACTTGAATAAGGCAGTTGTCCAAGTAGGGATATATCTGATTTCCTCTGTCTGCAAAAAGCAATTACTGGTGCCAGGCATTTTGTGAAGACCCTGGGTGCAGTAGATAAGCCAAAGGGCAGTGCAGAGAACTGGTAGTGCATTGAGCCAGCTATGAATCTGAGGTATCTTCTGCAATATTGTCTGATTGGGACATGCAGGTATGCCTCTTAAGTCCAAGGTTACAAGCCAAGCCTTCTTGCCCAGCATGGGCAGAAGCGGCTGCAGAGTCAACATTTTGAATTTTGGAATGTCCAGAAAAGTGTTTAGAATGGACAGATCCAGTACTGGTCTCCAGGCTTTGTCCTTTCTGGGTACCAAGAAAAGAAGTGAGTAAAATCCTTGTCCCTGCTCCTGTAGTGGTACTCATGTCCATGAGGGATGAAACTTGGTTTTGTGCCTCTGCCCATTGATTGTGTGGCAGAGCTGGCATGCCTTTTGCCTTTGGCAGGGTGTGAAAGTGGAACCTGTAACCCTGACACTATATTCAAGACTCATTTGTCCTGGGTGATCATGTGCCAGTTTTGTGAAAAAAGTACTAGCTTTCCCCCTAAGGGAGCGTCCAAAAGATAAGTGCTTGGTACTAGTAGAGGAAAGTCATTGGGACTGTTTCCTATAAGGTTGGGATTTGCTTCTCCGCTTTTGGAGGTAGAAGCACCTCATTGTTTAGGCCTGTATGAGCCTTGGGGCTGGGATCTGCCTCTTTGTGGCCTGACACTGGAAAGGACCAATTTTTTGAAGGCCAGTTCCTGCTAAATCTGGGTGGGTGTACCTATAAGAAATCCTTACCTGTCTGCATAGATTTCGCTTTATCCTCCATTTTCTTCAACACCTCTTCTGCCTTAACACCAAACAAAGTATCAAGCTGTAATGAAGCGTCTAATAATTTTGCTTCAACATGATCAGGCAGATTCTGTTCCTTTAACCAAGCATGCCTCCTAATCACAGGTTACAGCGGCCCTACAAGAGGCCTCCAAAGAATCAAAACCACATTGCAAAGTATGTTTTCCCACCTGTTCAGCTGCATGCAATAAATCAGTAAGTTATGTACTCACCATAACGTTAGATGTAGTCCATCGCGCCGCACATTCTTCACCTGCGGGTTCGGAGCCGAATATCTGCTCCGACTCGGCCTATTTACTAACTTGAAAGTCTTTGATTGGCTGGGCTAAGATGGCATCCCACAATACACTGCTCCACATCCCCAGATCTAGTTTGCTGCCAACAGAAGTATTAGATACATCACCCAAACAGACACACCCTTAACAACACGGTCTGCAACAAATTATCCAAAGGGACTCTGCAACACGAGAAGGACATGGTGTTCCTCCAAATTCCCCAGGCCTGGGTGACGGTGGGGGGTAATGAAGAATGTGAGGCGAGTTGGACTACATACATCTAACGTTATGGTGAGTACATAACATATTGATGTTATGTAGTCCTATCTCGCCTATATTCTTCACCTGTGGGACAGTGCCCCTAGCACCTACATCCTGGGTGGCTCAATGGAAAATACTCCTGAGCAGTGTAGAGCCAAAAGATGCTCTGACCCTGAACACCACATCCAATTTGTAATGGGAGACAAACGTGTGAGGAGAGGCCCACGTTGCAGCTGCACATATATCATCCATCGATAACCTAGCCTGAAAGGCTGTGGAAGTGGAAACCGCTCTTGTAGAATGTGCTCAGACTGGAAAGGGTAGATTCTTTCCCCCTGCCTCATAAATGAACGAGATACAACTAGCTATCCACCTAGAGACGGTGACCTTGGAAACCGCAGACCCCCAAGCGATTCTCTGAAAAAGAAACAAAGAGCTAGTCTGACTTCTGCCAATCTTTTGTCCTATGTAGATAAAAGCGCAGTTGTCTATGAACATCCAACAGATGAAACTGGTACTCTGCCTTGTTGGAAAAACTGGGGAAGAAGACCGGCAGTTCAATGGACTGATTAATATTTGATAAAGAAGCCACCTTGGGAAGAAAGCCTGGATTTGGTCAGAGACACTACCTTTATGGAATATCAAATATGGGGGCTTGACCGATAGGGCCTGGATTTCTGATACTCGTCTAGCTGAAATGATAGCCATCAAAAAGGCAGATTTCCATGTAAGAAATTTTAAGTCGCAGGAGGCCGCAGGTTCGAAGGGTGGGAGAGTGAGAGCCTGTAGAACGAAATTGAGGTCCCAGGGCATAACAGGTTGAGATACAGGGGGACGAAGCAGAAGAGTGCCTTTCAGGAATGCTTTACACAGTTCTGTGTGCCATTAAGCTAGGTTCATAAGCTACATGAAAATTTGAAATCACCGCCAGCTGAACTTTGATGGTGGCTGAGGCAGACCCTTGGTAAAACAAATCAGACCGAAATTCCAAAACAGAAACGATGGGGGCAGTGTAGGGGTCAATACCTCTGGACTGGGCCCATATTGAGAACCTTCTCCACTTGCTAGAGTAGATCTTCCTAGTGGACGGTTTATGAGAGGACGAAAGAATATGGACCACGTTTGGGGAAAAAATAGTACAGTTTTGTACCTACCATAAATGTAGATGTCCGAGAGGTATGCATCTGCAGTCCTAACATATGGGCTGTCCTGCCTCAGGCAGCCCTTCGGTCGGCCGGATTCCAAAGTCTGGGTCTGGCCTCGGCTGATGTCGCACTTCACCCGACGTCATAGCTGCTGCGAATTGGGTATAAAGGCATCAGCCGACGCCATTTTCCTCAGTGTTTCTTGTCCCAGATGCCAGGTGCCCTCTAGGAAGGCTAAATTTGGATAAATGCAAATGATTCCAAACAGTAGAGAGCAAACAAAAATAACATGTATATACATATATACAACAAATACACCATAATAGATTCCCCCAGCTAGCTACAAGATGGGCAAACACCCTAGGAGTACCACAGAGGGGAAGGAGGGTGGGTAATCCTGACTGCAGATGCATACCTCTCGGACATCTACATTTATGGTAGGTACAAAACTGTACTATGTCCTTCAAGGATGCATCTGCAGTCCTAACATATGGGTAGAATACCATAGCCAAACTGGGGGAGGAGGCACTAAAATCATTATGGTGTAGTTAAGATCCCTTGCAAAACAGCAGTTGCAAAACCTGCTCGGGATCTGGAGTATAAAGGTAGGTTATAATGCTTGGCAAATGTATGCACGGAGCTCCAAGTAGCAGCCTCTAGAATGTCTTTGGTAGCCACTCCTCGTAAGAAAGCTGTAGTAGTGGCTGTAGCTCTTGTGGAGTGAGGCCTGATGTTTTCTGGAGTTGTCTTTCCATGAAAAGAGTAACAAAATCTAATGCAATTTCCTATCCATTTTGAGATTGTCTGTTTTGAAATTGCTTTTCCTTCCATTCCTGTTGCATATGCTACCAGAAGCTGGTCAGTTTTTCTATTGTTCTTGGTTCTGTCCAGATAGTAGCGCAATTGTCTGTGCACATCCAAGGTATGTAGTAGTCTTTCCCCTCTGTTCTGTGGGTTGGGGAAGAATGTTGGTAGATGTATTGCTTGGATCAATGATACCCTGGAGACCACCTTCGGCATAAAAGTAGGGTTGGTTCTCAAGGATACTCTATCCTGGTGGAAGATAAGGAAGGGCTGTACTGCCATTAATGCCTGTAATTCAGAAACCCTTCTTGCTGAAGTGATTGCAAGCAGGAAAGCAGTTTTCCAAGATAAGAACTGTAACTCTGCTGTTGCTGCTGGCTCGAAAGGGGGAAGTGTTAACTTTTCCAGGACAAAGTTGAGGTCCCATGTAGGCAAAGGTGGCTTCCTTGGAGGCTTTACATTTTTAATTCCTCTCAGAAACTGCCTGAGTAGAGGATGAGAAAAGACTGGAGGATCCATGTTGTATTTTGTTGAAATTGCTGATGCATGAATCTTAATGGAGGAGTAAGACAGGTCATTGTGGAAAAGGTCTGCTAAGTATTCCAGGATGTTAGCTATGTTTGGTAATGATACACTTTCCCCTTTTGCTGTACTCCAAATGAGGTATCTTTTCCATTTGGCTGAGTAAGTCTTCCTTGTGGAGGGTCTGCGAGCCTCCAGTATAATGTCTTTAACCCTCTGGGATAATTCTGGGTTATTTTGTTTTATATAATATTCCAGGCGGCCAGCTGTAGTGTTTTCAAGTTTGGATGTAGGACCTTGAAGTTGTTCTGTGTTAGCAGTAAAGGAACTAGAGGAAGAGGCCATGCGTGTGATCGAGCCATACTCCTCAGTAGCGGGTACCAATGCTGCCTCGGCCAGTCTGGAGCTATCAGGATGATCCTTGGCCGATCTTCTTTGATCTTCAGCAGCACTTTGTGCATCAAAGGAAGAGGTGGGAATGCATATGCTGTCAGGTTTTCCCAACTGAAGGAGAGGGAGTCCACCTTCCAAGCTAGTGGGTGGGATGTCCTTGTGCAGAATTTCCTCAATTGGTGGTTGTGTGGGGATGCGAACAGGTCTATTTCTGGTAGTCCCCATTTCTTTGTAATGGATTTGAAGATGTCTGGATGCAGCATCCATTCGTGGGCATCTGTGGTAGTTCTGCTTAAGGTGTCTGCTAGTATATTTTCTTTTCCTGGCACAAATATGGCCTGGAGCTGAATGTTGAGGTTCAGGGCTACATTCCACAGGTCCATTGCCATCCGGCATAGAGGATATGAATGTGTGCCTCCTTGTTTGTTAATATACCACATGACTGTGGTGTTGTCCATCCTTATCAGCAAATGACCCTGTTGAAGAAACGGTCTGAATGTCTGGATTGCCTGTTTGACTGCCAGCATCTCTTTTTGATTTATGTGTAGGTTGAGCTGGTGTTGTGTCCATAGGCCTTGTATACACTTGTCCACCATGTGTGCCCCCCAGCCTAGGTCCGAGGCGTCCGTGGTGATAGTCTGGCTTGGGTGAGGTTTGTGGAAGGGCAGTCCTCTGTTCGACAGACAGGCCTGAGCCCACCACAGGAATTCTTGCTTCAGGCATGGAATTATTGGAATCTGAACTTCTAGGCTGTGCTTGTGTTGAGACCATAAATTCCTTAGGTACCATTGCAACTTCCTCATATGCAGCCTGGCATGTGGAACCAATATTATGCAGGATGCCATGTAACCCAGGGCTTGCAGGACTTTCCTTGCTGTAAGCTGGTTCTGTGTTGTCAATGCCCTGAAATAGAGTGGTAGTTGCTTTTGTTTTTCTGCTGTGAGAAAAGCCATCTGATTTGAAGTGTCCAATTCTGCACCCAAGAATGTTATCCTCTGGGATGGTAACAGTCTTGACTTTTTCATGTTGACTGTGAATCCCAGGGCTTGTAGTAGTTGTATAACTTTTTCCAAATCTTGTGTTAATTTGGTCTTGCTGTCCGCTTGTATCAGGCAGTCGTCCAGGTATGGATAAATCTGAATTCCCTGAAGCCTGCAATGAGCAATTACTGATGCCAGGCATTTCGTGAATACTCTGGGCGCAGTAGACAAGCCAAAGGGCAATGCTGAGAATTGATAATGCTCTGATCCTGCAAGAAATCTGAGGTATCTTCTGCAATCTGGTCGTATAGGGACGTGCAGGTATGCCTCCTTGAGATCTAGAGTCACCAGCCAAGACTCCTTGCCCAGCATGGGAAGAAGTTGCTGTAGGGTCAGCATTTTGAATTTTACAATGAGATACGTGTTCAGAGCGGACAGGTCGAGAAGAGGCCTCCATTGGTTTTCTTTTCTTGGTACCAGGAAAAGTCTGGAGTAAAATCCTTGCCCTTGTTCCATAGGTGGTACCTTTTCTATAGCTCTCATTCTTAGTAAGCGGTTGATTTGTCCTAGAGCGTTTGTTCTTTGGTTTGGTGGAAGGTTTGGCATTACTCTCTTTTTTGGTAGAGTGTGGAAGTGAAACCTGTAGCCTTTGTCTATTGTCTGTAAAATCCATTTGTCTCCTGTAATGTAATGCCAGTTTACGGAAAATAAGGCTAGCTTTCCGCCTAAGGGTGCTTCCAATTGTTCCCTGGTAGGCGGTATCAGAGCCAAGTCATTGTGTCTGTCCTGTTGAAGTGGTAGTAGCTGGATCTGTGGCAGTACTTCTCTGGTTGTTAGGCTGCCACTGACGTCCCCTGTAGGCCCCTCTGGATTGACCTCTGCCTCTTGGGTGCCTATTTGGCCCTCTCTGTGCTCTGGAGGTGTCTGGAAAGGACCAAGTCTTCGTAGGCCAATTTCTACTAAACCTCGGAGGTTGGACCTGTAAGAAATCCTTGACTGTTTGAACAGATTTTGCTTTTTCTTCCACCTTCTTTAGCACTTGCTGTGCAGGGGAGCCAAACAAACTCTGTTTCTCCATGGGAGCATCTAGGAGCCTTGACTTGACATGGTCTGGTAAGGTTTGCTCTTTTAACCATGCATGCCTTCTGATCACGGTTCCAGTCATAGCTGACCTAAAGGAAGCCTCCAGTGCATCATAGCCGCATTTTAAAGAATGATTACTGACCTGCTGAGTGTTATGTACCAAATCCTGAAGGGACTTACGGTCTATTGGTTCAGGAGAGGACAGTTTTTTATTTAGCTGGTCTAACAAAAATTCCTGATACTGGATAATGTGGAATTGGCAGTTTAAGGCCCTAGCCGAAAGAGTAGCAGAAGTATAAACTTTTTACCCCATCTCTAATGCTCTAGATTCTCTTTCAGAGGGGAGGGTTTTGGCAGAGGCAGCTGCTACAGCTTTGGGGCCCTGAGAAATGGTTTCAGGATCTGCAATAGGAGCCTTATACAAGTGAAAGTGTGTGTCCGGGACCCTGTAATATCTGTCGGGTTTGGCAGGGGCCGGGGGAAGAGAGTCTGGAGCAGTACAGGCATCATTAAATGCATCATCCACAACTGTTAGTACTGGAGGAATGGCTAAAGGCCTATGCTGTGGTAAATGTAAAAAGGTCCTAAGCCTTTTCCTTGAATCTGAGAAATCCTGGCCCTGCCATTGAAAATGCTCTCATAGCATGTAAGGTTTCCCCAAAAGAAAATTCCTCAGGAGGGGAGGCAGAAGGAATGGAGTCTTCTGCATCAGAATCCTCATATGGAGAATAAGGGCCTTCTGGAGGATTTGAATTTTCTGACTCATCCGAGGAGTAGTCAGTAGAAACTGGTTCGGGGGGCTCTGCTCTAGGCCTTTTCTCTGGAGGGGGTTGAGAGGCCCTGTCTGGGTGAGGTTGGGATTCCCTGATCAAGGAAATGAGATCTTCAGCCAGGCTAAGCATTTGGGAACTAGAGTAGGCCTGTGTGGGGTTTTAGCAGGCAAGGCCTTCGAAGATTTAGCTGCTTTAGCCCTAGAAAAAGCCTTGATGGACATAGAGGCAGGGGGCCTAGCAGCTCCACGTGCAGGAGTAGATATGTCTAAAGGAATAGTATCTGATAAATCCTGGGTGCCTGCTACAGCAAGAGAAATTTTGGTAGCAGATTCAGCCATGCTGTGAGAGGCCTCGGCTGTCGGAGGTATGCTTTCGGCCGAAGGAAGAACCGAGGACTCTGTTTCAGCCGAAACAGAGACACTCGCGGTAGGCTTAACCGTGGTTTCGGCCGAAACCGCGGACCGTGGGTGTCGGTCCTTTTCCTTACGCTTTTTAGCTAATTGCGAAGTCGGAGTCTCCGACGGCATTTTGTAAGCAAAAGCGGGACCAAAAAACTCCTCCGCAAACTCCGACAGACGTCTAAGTGTCCGTCGGTTGAAGGAAGCACAGGCTAGACAAGCTGATACGTCGTGGTCTGGGCCTAAGCAAGGAAGGCAGTAAGAGTGGAAATCCTTATGAGGTATTTGTTTCCCACAAGTTAAACAATTATTTACTTTTTCTGACATCGGCTGAGGCAAGAAAGAGTCCCCAACGGGGTACTTAGCTTTTTAGAAGTCTTCGGTATTAGAAATCTCTGGATCTGACCGACCGGCACTTGCAAACAGCTTCTGCTTCGGGCACCGCGCGGCAAGAAAGACTGAGGAAAATTGCGTCTGCTGATGCCTTTATACCCAATTCGCAGCAGCTATGACGTCGGGTGAAGTGCGACATCAGCCGAGGCCGGACCCAGACTTTGGAATCCGGCCGACCGAAGGGCTGCCTGAGGCAGGACAGCCCATATGTTAGGACTGCAGATGCATCCTTGAAGGACATCATGACACCTGGCTAAGGATGGAAGTGGAGTAGCCAGGCCGTCAGCCAGAGGGTCCCCAGTGAGGGGTGGAACTGTCCCGACATGCATGTCAGCAAGTCCGGACGAGGGTCCAGAATCCAAGGAGTATCTACAATGTAAGGTCGAAGGAAGGGGAACCATATCTGTCGAGGCCAGTGTGGCGCTATCAGAATCAACCTGCTTCCCAAGAACAGCGCTTTCTGAATCACCCTTGAGATGAGGGGAAACGGAGGGAAAGCGTAAAGTAGACCAGAGGGCCAATTGTGCGCAAGAGCGTCCCTGGGAGATTCCCCCGGTGCGGGGGGGGATCAGCAAGAAGTAGCTGCTGCATTTCGCATTGAGGGTACTGACAAACAGATCGCAGCAAGGCTGACCCCATCTGCTGAATATGCTTTCCACCACCCGGCGGTTCAGGGACCACTCGTAGGGCATAAGGATCGCTCTGCTTAGCCTGTCTGCAATCACATTGGTTTTCCCCAGGATGTGCGTTGCCACCAAGGACTATTGGGAAGCTATCGCCCAATTTCACACTCTCATGGCCTCCCTGCACAGAGGGTAAGATCGGGTTCCTCCTTGCTTGTTGACATGTTGTCTGAGTGTATCGCAATAGTCCCTAGAGGGAAGAAATCCTGAAGTGCCTGCAACGCAAAAAGCACTGCCCTCATCTCCAGGACATTTATGTGCAAGTCTATCTCGTGCTCCTGCCACGTGCCTTGGACCATCCTGCCGAGATAATGCCCCCCCCCCCTATCTGGGAGGCGTCCGTGGTCACCGTGGCTACCGGGTTGGGTGGTACAAACGGTTTCCCTACATTTAAGTTGTTGCTGCATAGCCACCAACTGAGGTCCTGCTTGCATTTGTCTGTGATTAAGATTGGATGAGATAGCGGTAGTCTTTGAAAGGACCACTGGGCGAATAGGAGCCATTGTAGGATCCTCATACGTAACCTCGCTAACGGGACCATCATGATAGTAGACGCCATTGTTCCCAGTAATTGAAGAATTAGCCTTGCCTTCACACGTCTCACAGGCATCATCGTACGAACCTGTTGTTGCAACCCCGTGATCCTCTCCAGTGGTAGGAATGCTCTCAATCGAATAGTGTCCAACTCTGCTCCTATAAATGAGAAATGCTGTGAGGGTATCAAGACAGGTTTTTTCCAGTTTATTGTAATGCCTAACTGGTGACAGACTGATGGTAGTATCTCTGTTTTGAAGTAGATGGTGGAGGCGGAGAGGAGCCAGTCGTCCAGGTAAGGAAGCACCTGGAATCTTTGACGTCTCAAGTGAGCAGTCACCACTGCCATGCACTTGGTGAATGCCCTGGGGGCTGTTGTGAGACCAAAGGGCAGGGCTCTAAAGTGGAAATGCCTGGCTCCCAACCGGAAGCATAGATGACATCTGGATGCTCTGTCCATTTTGATGTGGTAGTAAGCATCCTTCAGGTCGATGGAGCACATCCATACTTCTTTCCCCAACAATGGGAGAATCGACTGTAGCGTGACCATCCGGAATTTGGACTTGCGTACGTAATGATTTGGCCGAGATCCAAAATGAGTCTCTGGTTCCCCCGTTCTTTTCAGAACCAAAAAGAATCTTGAGTAAATCCCTAATCCGATCTGGTCTGGGGGGACTGGTTGGATGACTCCTTTTTCTAGCAGCTGAGAAATCTCTGATGCTGCTTGATCCCTTTGACTGGGTGGAACGTCTGGGATCCGTTTGACGGGAGGGGGTGTTGAGTAGAATGGGATGGTGTAACCTCCGGCAATTATCCCTAATACCCATCGGTCCTGGGTGATGTTGACCCAGGCTTCCAGGTACTGGGAAATTCGACCCCCGACTGGCTCCAGATAAGCACAGTCGGGCACACCCTGAGAGTATGGGGAACCATGAAAGGAATCTCGGTCCCCAGAATTGCGGGGGGCCCCCCTGCCTCTGGGGCGACGTCTACCTGAATACGACCCCCCCTCCCCTGCCTCGGGAGGGGGTCTCACCTTGTGCGGCAGGAAAGGACCTTTGTGATTTCTTGAACCACATATTTCCCCCTTGCTGAGCCTTGGGATAAGGTCTCGACGGGAGGGAAAAACAGACTCCCATGGCAGGCAAGGTCTTTCCCTCTTGCTCGCACCTGGTGAGGGTGTCTCACTTTGGTCCCGAACAAAGAGGAACCATCAAAGAGGGCATCAGTGAAGGAAGACTTGAAGGCCTCCGCAAAGTGACACAGGCGCAGCCAGGCTTGCCTCCTGAGAGCCACCCGTGAGCTAGCCGCCCTAGTCGCTCCCTAGGCCGCATACGAAATAAGTCGCATGGACGAGTTAGCGATGGAGTTGAGGGTAGAGAGCTGAGCGTTGACAGTCTGAGCCACCGCCTCAGGTACGTTACCCGCTAGAGTATCTCCTAACTCCTTAAGGAGATCTCTCTGGAGCTGCGTGAAATGAGACAAATAATTCAGCGACCGCAACGTAAAGGTAGCTGAAGACAGTGTATGCTTCCCGTAACGGTCCATAGTCCTAGACTCCTTGTTAGGAGGATGGACCGAAGAGGAAGACTCAGCAACTTCCTTCTGGTGACAGCCGCCACCACCATAGCATCTACCGGAACTCCCTTTGTCAAAAATTATTTTCCTTGGGGAACGGACAAAAATTTGTTGGGGTGTCAAGGGACAGGCTCCACAGAGTCAGAACTTTCCCACACCCTCCGACAAATCAGATAAAGGAGCTCGTCGAAGGGTGGCGACAACCAGGAGGCGGAGGGCTGAGCGCCAAAGCAAACTGATCTATGTCCGGGCTCCCCCAAGATTGTGTTATCTGCTGGAAAATGTCTGGGTGCAGCATCCATTCGTGTGCATCCATGATATTTCTGCTTAAGCTGTCCGCCAGTGTATTGTCCTTCCCTGGCACAAACTGAGCTTGTAGCTGTATATTGAGTTTCAAGGAAAGATCCCATAGATTCATTGCCAGTCTGCACAGAGGGTAAGAATGGGTACCTCCTTGCTTATGTACCACATAACTGTGGTGTTGTCTGTCCTTATTAGTAGATGGCCTTGATGCAGAAAGAGTTTGAAGGCCTCGATTGCATGTATCACTGCTAGCATTTCTTTTTATGTGCATGCGTAGCTCCTTTCGTGACCACTGTCCTTGGATACCACTGCCCTCAATGTGAGCTCCCCAACCTAGGTCTGAAGCGTCTGTTGTAATAGTTTGGGAGGTTTTTGGCTTTGTGAAAGGCAGCCCTCTGTTGGACTGGCTGGCCTGAGCCCACCACAGAAATTCCTTGTGAAGGCATGGAATGAGTGGGATTAAAGTTTCCAAACTGTGACTGTGCTGAGTCCATAAACTCCTTAGGTACCACTGTAGCTTTCTCATATGTAGCCTTGCTTGTGGAATCAGAAGAATGCAGGATGCCATGTAACCCAGGGCCTGCAGGATTTTCCTTGCAGTCAGCCGTTTGTCTTGTCAGATTCCTGAAGTAATCCGGTAGTTGACTGTTTTTCTTCTGTGAGATAAGCCATTTGGGTGGTTGTATCTAGATCCGCACCCAGAAAGGTTATTCTTTGGGATGGAACAAGTCTTGATTTGTGCATGTTGACTGTATATCCCAAGGCCTGTAGAAGATTGATGGCATAATTGAAGTCCTTTATCAGAGTTTGTTGGTTGTCCGCTTGTATAAGGCAGTCATCCAGATATGGGTAGATTTGAATCCCCTGGAGTCTGCAATGTGCTATTACTGATGCCAGGCATTTCGTGAATACTCTGGGCGCAGTAGATAAGCCAAAGGGCAATGCTGAGAATTGATAATGCTCTGACCCTGCAAGAAATCTGAGGTATCTTCTGCAACTTTGTCTGATAGGGACATGCAGGTATGCCTCCTTGAGGTCTAGAGTAACCAGCCAAGACCCCTTGCCCAGCATGGGAAGGAGTTGCTGTAGTCAGCATTTTGAATTTTGGCACTATGAGATAAGTATTCAGTACGGACAAGTCGAGAATAGGCCTCCATTGATGCTCTTTTCTTGGAACAAGGAATAGTCTGGAGTAAAATCCTTGGCCTTGTTCTGAAATAGGAAATTTTTCTATGGCTTTCATTTGTAGTAAGTTTGAGATTTGTTTCAAAGCCTCTGTCCTTTGATTTGGTGGCAGACCTGGTATGCCTTTTCTTTTTGGCAATGTGTGGAAATGGAACCTGTATCCGTTGTCTATTATTTGGAGTGTCCATTTGTCTCTTGTAATGTTGTGCCAATTTCTTGAGAATAAAGAAAGCTTTCCGCTCAAAGGTGCTTCTAATTGAGCCCTGGTTGGCGGAATCAAAGCAGAGTCACTGAGTTTGTCCTTGTGCAACAGTTGCAGATCCTCTGCCTGTCTGGATTGGAGGTTGCCATTGACTGCCTCTGTAGGAGCCCCTAGCTTGGCCTCTACCTCTGGCACGTCTGTTTCTGCCCCTTTGAAATCTTTCTGTGTCCGGAAAGGACCAATTCTTGGAAGGCCAGTTTCTGCTGAATCTAGGCGGTTGGACTTGAAGGAAATTCTTAACTGTTTGTACAGATTTTGCCTTTTCCTCAAATTTCTTTAGGACGTCTTGAGCAGTGGAACCAAATAACTTTTGCTTTTCCAGTGGAGCATCCAAAAGCTTAGCTTTAACATGTTCTGCCAGAGATTGTTCCTTCAGCCAAGCATGCCTGCGTATGACAACACCTGTCATTGCTGACCTACATGAAGCTTCCAATGCATCATAGCCACACTGCAAGAAATGGTTGCTAACCTGCTGGGAATTGTGTACCAGATCCTGAAGGGATTTACGGTCCAGGGGTTCAGAAGAAGACAATTTCTTATGTATTTCTTCTAACAAATACTCTTGATACTGTATTATGTGAAATTGACAATTTAATGCCCTCATAGCAAGAGTGGCAGAAGTATACACTTTTTTACCCCATCTCTCTAATGCCCTGGACTCCTTTGCAGAGGGGAGTGGGTTCTTAGTAACAGCTGCAACCCCTTTAGGGCCCTGTGAAATAGTTTCGGGGTCAGCAGAGTGGGCCCTATAAAGAAAATTATGTGTGTCCAGGACCCTGTAATACCTATCAGGCTCAACAGGGGCCGGAGGCAAAGTGTCAGGGGTCATACTAGAATCAGAGTATACATCATCAATCACATTTAAAACAGGAGGAATAGCCAAAGGTCTATGCTGAGGTAAATGAAGAAAAGTTCTTAGTCTTTTCCTGGAATCAGAATATTCCTGGCCCTGCCATTTGAAATGCTCTCTCAGAGTGAAGGGTCTCCCCAAAGGAAAGCTCTTCAGGAGGGGAGGCTGAGGGAATAGAGTCCTCTGCATCCGAATCCTCGTAGGCCGAATAAGCCTCCTCCTGGTAGTCTGAGTGATCTGAGCCAACAGAGGCCTCCTCTGAAGAAAGGGGATCAGGGGGATCCATCCTGGGCCTTTTGTCTAGAGGGGGTTGGGAGCCCCTGTCCGGATGAGGCTGTGAGCCCCTAATTAAGGAGATCAGGTCCTCTGCTAAAGTTAAAATCTGTGAACTAGAAGAAGGTCCCTGAGGAATAACTCTGGGAGGCATGGCTTTAGAGTGATTTGCAGCTTTAGCCCTGGTGAAGGCCTTAATAGACATGGATGCAGGCGGCCTGGCTGCTCCACGTGCTGGTGTAACTATCTACAGGAATGGTGTCGGAAGATTCCAATACACCAGTTTCGGAAGGCAATTCTGTGACCGACTCGGTAGGAGCCTCCGGGACCGAGGCTGTCGGTTGTATTATTTCAGGGTTCGGAAGTTCCAAGGACTCTGTATCAGCCGAGACCCTCGCGGTAGGCCTAGCCACGGTTTCAGCCGAAACCGCGGCCCGCGTGTCGGTCCTTGTCTTTCCGTTTCTTAATTAAATGAGATGTCGGGGTTTCCGACGGCATTTTGTAAGCAAAACTGTCCCCAAAAAAACTCTTCTGCGAACTCCGACCGACGTCTAAGAGTGCGTCGGGTTGAAGGCAGAGCAGGCAGAGACGTCGTGGTCTGGGCCTAAGCAAGGAAGACAAAAATCCTTATGAGGTATTTGTTTCCCACAAGTTAAACAATTAACTTTTTCTGACATCGGCTGAGGCAAGTAAGAGTCCCCAACGGGGTACTTAGCTTTTGAAGTCTTCGGATAGCGAAATTACAGGAGCTGGCCGACCGGCACTTGCGAACTGCTTCTGCTTCGGGCACCACGCGGCAATAAAGACTGAGGAAGATGGCGTCGGCTGACGCTTTTATACCCCAGGCGTGGTGACGTCGGGGAAAGGGCGACATCAGCCGACGCCAGACCCAGACTTTGGAATCCGGCCGACCGAAGGGCTGCCTGAGGCAGGACAACCCATATGTGATGACTGCAGATGCATCCTTGAAGGACATCCAAAGGGTGTTCCGAGGCATTCCCCCTCGGGTCCGACCGAGGAGACCCGTGTCTCGAACCCTGTGGACGGAACCGACAAGGTCGGAGCCGATGCGGGCACCGATAAACCCCGCTGGGGATCGGAGCCGGCGCAGGAATGTCCCTCAGAGCGGAGCTTACCGGCTTCGATGTCAAGGATGCGCTCGGAGGAGGAATAGCAGAAACAACCTTAAGAGCCAGCTCCGGAGCCGAGAAAAGTTTGGCCAACACTGGCGACTGTAGGAGCCTCTGCACCACCCTATCTACATCCAAATCGGAAAGCCTGGAGGACTTGGAGGAGATGGATGGAGACCTAGACCTCCTATCTGGAGAACACTGCATCAAACATTGGCGACCGGCTCCGGATGGGTTCCAGTACGATCGGAGCAGACGCAGACTCACTAGACACAGCTACCTCCTGCGGCCCCGATGACTGTGGAGCCGAGGAAGTAGAATCAACAATAGTGATTTTAGAAGGTGGCTCCGAAGCAATAGATGGAGCCGGAGACCTCTTCTTGGATTTGGAGGATTTAGACTTCGACTGGGAGCTGGGAACCGAACCTAAATCCTCCTCAAAGGACTGTTTTAGCAGTCCCTTTACGATTAATTTGTTTTTCCTCTCTTGGAGCACCCAAGGACTGAAGGCGTGGCAGAAACTGCACGACTCCTGTAGGTGGATGGCTCCAAGTCAGTAAACACAGTCCGAGTGTCCATCTGTGATGGACAACTTATAAGCACACTTTGTACACTTTTTAAAGCCCGAGGGCTTATGCTCTTTCTGCTCCTTTGATATTCTAAGGCCAAACACAGTAGCAGCCGCTACTAACAAAAGGCGGGAAACTGCTAGCACAGACCGAGAGTCAACAAAAAACACAAGAAACAACCAATGCACAGGGGAGAACCTCTAACTAAAACGGTTCTCAACTTAAGAACTATAACGCACCAAAACGACAGCCAGACAAACACCACAATGGAGGACTAGGTCCTCTAACTAAAATGGGCCTAGCCCGAGGGAAGTTAGGGATACCACAAAGCACAAAACACTCAACTCACAAAACACTAACACAGCAACAATAGCAATGAAAAGCTTTATTTTCTTTTTGATAATAATAATCAGCAAATTTTCCAAGGAAAAAGTTTAAGCAATATTTAGCCACAGCCAAGTCGAGACCACGTCCGAGCTCTACAAGAGGCAAACGAGATCTGGGGATGTTGAGCAGTGTATTGTGGGATACCATCTTAGTCCAGCCAAAGACTTTTGAGCTAGTAAATAGGCCGAGTTGGAGCCGATATTCGGCTCCGAACCCACAGGTGAAGAATGTAGGCGAGATAGGACTACATAACATCCTGCATTTCCTCATAGGTTCATAGGTTCATACTAGGCTATCTGCCCGAGGGCATTTAAGCCTAAGCCACATTGTTTTGTGTTAGTACACCCCTTTAGTATGGGGAACTATACCCATTATTTTTATGTGCTTGCTGTCGAGCAGTGACACTGGAGGTAATTCCTGGGGGGGTATATAGATCTCCCTCCATTGGTCAAGATTTCTCTCTAACAAGGGAGCCAGCGAGTGCTCTGCCTCACATGTACAGGGTTTTTGTCACAGCAGGGGTCTTTGGGTGATGAATCTACTATCCCTCCAGCACGCTGTGTAGCCCGTGTGTTTTGGTTTTTTAAGTCTCCGCCCTTGTGGCTCTGATGGATCTAGATTTTGAGGTGAAACATATTCATCAAATCTGGGGTTTTGACATGGCCTTGTATGTTGAGCAAGGTCACCTCTGAGCAGCGATGGCGACTGAATAGAGCTGGAGTTCTCTCAGTGGGGCAGCATAGGACCAGATTTTGAGACCTTTTATCCTTTTGGTGAGAACTTTTTGGCCTTCTCAGCTGCTGCAAAGGCTCGGAGATACATTCGAAGAATGGGGCATTGTACATCATTGGTCTGATGAGTGATGATGAAAAAGATGAGACCTGACCTCCCTTGATCTAGATGAGAATCCCTTCATGATAAGGTGGGCAATGACCTAGTGACTTCCTAACTACTTTGCTACACATGTGTCGAATGACAGACTACCACTATACTATCAGCCCCAGTCCCCTTCCTGATAATTCATTCTCTGTGCTCAGTGGATTGCCATGGTAGTGGTAGCTTTCCCACCTTGTTTTTTCGAAGGGTTGACTATGCATTTTTGCCATTTAACTTTAGGCAAGTGGCTCGCGCACTGTGATCGTTTGTGAGACCCTTCTGAAGGATATCTGTGTCAGTATGTTGTTTCTACTTTGGCCCAGTTTGCAGTTTGTCATCCTACCACTCAACATAACCCTCCTGTGTTTGCTTGTACTTGAGGAAAAAAAGAGTGGGCCCAGGACTGAGCCCTGGGCCAGGCCACTTGTGACACCACTTGTGACAGGCTTTTGAGTTGACAATTGCGCCAGCAACTCTGACCCTGTGGGTTCTGGTTTCAGCCAGTTTGTTTGATGTATGTGATGTATGGGTTAACATTTATTAGCTGATGAGTTTTTCAATGATGGTATTGGGGGTATTGTATAGAAAGAGCCTTAGCCAGGTCGAGGTGCCTTTCCTGGACTTTTTCCCTCATCAATGGCTTCCAAAGACAACCAAAAGTAAAGTCAACCAAGTTTAGGCATGATCTGCCACTTTGACAAAACTGGACTATGGTTGGAGCTATGTCTTTATTTATAAGGTCTCTTTATGAGGTCCTCCATGGCTGATCCTCTCCATGGCTTTGCAGATAGGGCTAAATCAAGCTAATGGGCGGTAATTTCCAGGGGTCTGTGGAGGCACGGGACCACAGTCAGATGGGACCACAGTTGCAGTGCGCCACTCCCTGGGTACGTATCCAGAGGTAGGAACTTTTAATTAAACAGCTGTCAGGTGGTTTAATTCCTCATTGAGTTAGGGGGGAGCACACAGCCGGGGTGGATGCTGCTCCCGAGAGAGCATGGATGCTGTTGAAGCTCTTTGGAGTTTTGGGGCTGCACTTGATTTGGTATATGTATCTCTCCTTTTGCTTCGGGGGGTATACTAGACCACTGAACCTGGGGGAGGGGGAGAAGGCAGCACTGAACCTGTCAGCCAGTATTCTTCATCATTCTGAGCTAGTAGTAATCTTCACATCATTTGTTTCTCTTATGAGCATCTCTGGGGAAGCTAAAAGAGGGTTTCTAACATATAGCTTTCTCGCCTTGTCTCCTCTTTTTTGCTTTTTTAGCTATTTTTCTCTCTCTTATTTTTTTTGGATGATTTTATGAGTTTAAGAATTTGTCAACATTTTCTGTTTTAATAGTGACATTAAGTATTGCTGATATTTAAGCATATGAAACTGACAATTTAAAGCCCTTACAGCCAAGGTAGCAGAAGTGTAAACTTTTTTCCCCCCATCTGTCCAGTGCTCTAGAATCCCTATCAGAGGGAACAGGGTTTTTTGCAGTGGAAGCCTTGACCCCTTAGGACCCTGAGATATAGTTTCTGGGTCAGCAGCAAGGTTTTTAAATCTGAAATCCTGTAGTACCTGTCTTGCTTAACGGGTGCAGGGGGTATAGAGTCTGGAGACAGGCCGGACTCAAAAAAACATCTACAATGTCCAGAACAGGAGGAATAGCAAGGGGCCTGTGCTGAGGAAGTAAAAGAAAATCTCAGAGCCTTTTCTTGGATTCTGAATAATCCTGGCTCTCCCAATGAAAGTGCTCCCTCATAGTATGCAGGGTTCCCCCAAAATAGTAATCCTCAGGAGGAGAAGCTGAAGAAATAGATTTTTCAGCATCAGAATCCTCATAAGGAGGAAGAGAGTATTCCTGATCAGAGGAGGAATCAGAGGAAATGGAAACCTGATCTGAAGATTCATATTCTGTCTCTTGCCTAGGCCTCTTATCAGGAGGGGGATGGGAACCCCTGATCAAAGTAATAAGGTCTTCGGCCATTTTGACCATCTGTTTTTTACGCATGGAAGTCTGTCCTGAAGAATGCTGTACTTTGGCTTTGAAGCTGAAGATGGCTTTACATATAACTGTGTAGGTCTGAAAACACCCTCAGAAGCCGATGCCTGCACAGCGGCTCCGGACCCATCTAAGGGAAGTTTCCGAGGATCCAATACCTTGAGTTTCCAGAGGCCCAGTCGGCTCCACGTGGGAGTCTGAAGCGGCCTGTGGCTCTGAGGTAGCAGGCGTCAGGGGCTGCGAAAGCGCCTCACTGAGAACTGGCGAACCGACGACTAGCTTAGAGGAAGCCTCATAGTCAGTTTTGGACCTTGGATGCCTGTCCTTGTCTTTATCCTTGCATTTTTTATGGACTCCGGTCGGCTGTTCCGCCGGCATTGTATAATTGAATATGCGGACAAAGCAATGAAAAGCAAAATCGTACTGACGCTTAATAGTGCGTTGGTTAAATCTAGCACAAAACCGACAACAAGCAACATCGTGGTCAGGGCCTAGGCAAGGAATACAGTAAGAGTGAAAATCCTTATGAGGTAATTGCTTCCCACAAGAAATGCAATTGTTAACTTTTTCTGACATCTGTCTGGAGCAAGAAAAAAGTTTCCCCAATGGGGTACTTGGCTTTAATAAAGACTTCGGATCTGAAATTCGAACTCGAACATCTCAGGAGTCGGCCGACCAGCACTTGCAAACTGCTTTTGCTTTGGGCACCGCGCGGCAAGAAAGACTGAAGAAAATGGCGCCAGCTGCATCTTATATACCCCTGGCGCTCTGACGTCAGGGAAGAGGCGACAGCAACCGATGCCGGACCAGGACTTTGGAATTCGGGCTGACTGCGGGTAGCCTGCCAGCAGGATAACACAAGTGTAATATCTGCAACAGTGAATACACTCTTAACATCTACATTTATGTTAAGTGTACACAACTATACTATGTTGTTCATGTTTCACTGCTGCAGTCACCTGTGGGAGGATTCCCAAATCTGAGAAGGGTGGTAGGATTGGTTAGAGACCTAGGAATGGGTCAGCAAGCCCTGCAGAACTGCAGAGGCAAACCCTGCCCTGGCCTTATAGAATACAAGTAGGTGGTGAACCTTGGTAATGGTATGGACAGAAGTGCAAGTGGAAGTTTCCAGAATGTCCCCGGTGGGAACTCCTCTGAGGAATGCTGAGGAAGTGTAGGTTGCCCTAGTGGAATGTTTCCACTGCAAAGTATAGCAGAAATGAATACAGTGCAAGATACAAAGGACAGTTTGGAAATGGGCTTCCCTCTGCCCCTGCGCTGAAGCTGACAAGGTCGTGGCCTTATTACCTGAAGGATCTAGTAGGGTCCAGATAGTATCCTAACTGTTTGCACACGTCTAGTGAGTGCAGAATTCTTTCCCCCTTGTTTTGAGGGTTAGGAAAAGGGGGTAGAGGTATGGCCTAGCAGATAGCTACATTAGATACCACCCTGGGTATAAAGAAGGGATTAGTCCTGAGGGAGACCCTGTCTACACAGAAGTTGAAGGGCTCAATGGTCATCAGCGCCTGAATATGTGAAACCCTTCTGGCTATGGCTATAGCTAGGAGAAAAAACGTCTTTCAAGAGAGGTATTCAAGTTCTGCCGAGGCAGAAGGTTCGAAGGGTGGTAGAGTTGGTTTTCCCCAAAACGTAATTCTGGTCCCAGGCTGGAGTGGGAGGCCTTCTGGGAGGTCCGATATTAAGAAGGCACTCTGAGGAATTGTTTAATCAAAAGGTGGGATAACAGCGACTGTTATGCATGAAAATGAGCTGAAATGGCTGAGGCGTGGATTTTAACAGAGGAAGAGAGGCCAGTATTAAGTCGCTCCACTAGGTAGTCCAAGATAAGACGGACGGAAGGTGGTGAAGTATTTTCCCCTCTGGACTGGCTCCAGGAGCAGAATCTTTTCCATTTGCCTGCATAAGATTTTCTGCTGCTGGGCCATCTGGCCTCTGTGTTAATGTGTAGGATCTGTTTGCTAAACAGAGTTCCTTAGTCTGCCTTTTGATTATTTGCCAAGCTGATGGTCTGAATGTATGCGAATCTGGGTACATACCCCCCTTCCCCGAGTTAAGAGGTCTAAGATCAGGGGGATACTGGCTGGTAGGCTGTAAGGTCAGGCTGATCAGTAAGGGGTAAAAATGTTGTCTGGGCCAATCTGGAGCAAGGAGGATGTCCTTTTTTCTCTCCTCCCTTAATTTTACCAGTACCTTGGGGATAAGTGGGAATGAGTACACAAATAAGAGTGTTCCAGGGGGAGGTGAAGACATCCACCTTTCAGGCTAGGTGGTGATACCCCCCTGGTATAAAATCTTTTCCGCTGCTGGTTGGGATGCGAAGCAAAAAGATCCAGCTCTTGAGACCCCATACCTGGCTGGTTTGTGAAAGGATTTTTCAGTATAGCTGCCACTCGAGGGGGTCCAGGAAGTTTCTGCTTAAGTGGTCTGGCAGGATGTGGTTGATCCCAGGTGGGTATTGGCCATCAGGTGTAGCTCCATGGAAGAAGCTGCCAGCCTGTGGTTCTTGGCTGGCCTGCATGGAGGAGTAAGGTAGGGTCTCTCCCTATTAGTTGGTGTAACCCATCACTGTGGTGTTGTCTGTTTTGATTATGAGAACCCCTGGCTTGAGATGGGGTTTGAAGGATGTTACAGCCTTTTGTACTGCAATCATTTTCTTCTGGTAGAAGTGTAAGGGAAGGTGGTGGGCATCCCCAAAGACCTTGGGTGCACCTGCCTTCTAGGCGAGGACCCCCCCCTCTAAGTCTGAGGCGTCGGTGGTAGGTCTACCAGGTTGGGCAGCGGTTGAAGGAAAGACCCTAGATCTGGGCAGAGGTCCCTGCCAATCAGAAAAACTCAGCCCCTATATAGGGGATCAACTGTTGAGAGGTCCCTGGAGGTAGAGTGTGCAGACTCCACAAGTTCTTTAGGTGCCACTGAAGTTTTCTCATGTGAGGCCTGGCCAAATAAATTAGAAGACTGCAAGCTGCCATGTACCCCAAGGCTTACAGGGACTTCCTCGCCGTGCGGCGACCTCTGGAAGCTAGTTGGCGAGAAAAAGCTGCAGGAATCTCTGCTTTTATGGGGTTAGGAAGGCCATTTGGGCTGCTGTGTAGCAGTGTTCCCAAGAAAATAATCTTCCTGGATGGTATTTTCACCCGATTTCTTCTAGTAGATGGGGCACCCTGAGGGAGTTTAGGAGGGCTTTGAAAAAGAGGGTCCTGAGGAAGCTATTCTTTCCATCTGCCTGAATGAGGCAGTTGTCCAGATCAGAGTAAATTTGTGTGTTTTTCTGTCCTCCAAAGGCTATGGCTGTTGGTAAGGCCTCTTGTAGAGGTAGGGTAACTAACCATGCATTTTTGGTCAGCCTAGGCAGCAACTGCTGCCAAGCTAGCATTTTGAATTTGGTAACCGCCAGGAAGGTGTTCTATCTTAGGAGCAAGGACTAGTGTGGAATAAGAGCTTTTGCTTGATGGATCTGAGGGGACCCAGTTCCGCTGCCCCTACGGATAAGCGATCTTGGACAAGCTCTAGTGCCCCTGCTCAGTGATATTGAGGTAAGGGTACCCGCTTAGAATTGTGAGTTAGTAGAAGGAAATTTGTATCCCTGAAAAAATATATTTATTTAAAACCCAATGGTTCTTGGTAGTTGGTGAGTGAAAGGAGTGCCGAAGGGGGAGAGGGAGTCCTTGAAGGATTTTTACCCTAGGGGGGGCTTATAACTCCCTGCCTTTGGAGTGGAACTGGTCCACCATTTGGTTCTCTGCTGACCCTGGGATAGGAGTCTGGGTGGTCTGTCCCTGCAGGAAAGGACCAGTGTTTAGAGGGAAAATTCCTGCTGAACCTAGGAGGTTGTTCCTCCTGAAGGAAATCTTTTACTGTTTGCATAGATTTTGCTTTGTCTTTCATCTTTTTAACGATCTGTTCTGCTTTTACTCCAAACAAATCGGTCCTTATCCAAAGATGAATCAAGTAATTTAGATTTGACATGATCAGGCAAAGTTTGTTCCTTCAACCATGCTTGTCGCCTAATGACAGATCCTGACACTGCTGCCCTGCTTGCGGCTTCTAGGGCATCATATCTAGAGTGTAAAGTGTGTTTAGCTACTTGACAAGTAGAGTGCAGTAAATCTGCTAATTCTTGAGTTGGCACAGTCAGAAAAGG
The DNA here is from genome assembly GCF_019279795.1 of Protopterus annectens. Classification (NCBI taxonomy): domain Eukaryota; kingdom Metazoa; phylum Chordata; order Ceratodontiformes; family Protopteridae; genus Protopterus; species Protopterus annectens. The sequence continues at coordinate 61,941,002 of NC_056747.1, forward strand.
TACAGATCTTTCGTTTTAATAGTTCCAAAGTGTGTTGTTGAAATTTTAACATGTGGAACTGACAGCTGAGTGCTCTGATAGCTAAGGTTGCAAGGGTGCATACTTTTTTACCATATCTGTCCAGAGCTCTGGAATCTTTGTCAGGAGGAATAAGGTTCTTTTTAGAACTAGCCTTAGCTCTTAGGTCCCTTCATAATTACCTCCAGGTCTGCAGCGGGATTTCTGTACAGGTGTTTGTGAGAATCCGGTACTCTGTAATACCAGTCAGGTTTTCTGGGAGCAGGAGGGAGGGCATCAAGAGTTTAAAATGGATTTGTGAAAGACATCATTAACCACCCCAAAACAGGAGGGATGGCCAAGGGTCTGTGTTGGGGCAGCTCTAGAAACTCAGTCTTTTCTTAGAGACAAGTCCTGGAATTCCCAGTGGAAATGCTCCCTGAGGGTGTGAAGGGCTTCCCAAAGGAAGGATCTTCTGGTAGGGAGGCAGAATGAATAGATTCCTCTGCATCTCAATCCTCATAAGTAGTCAGAGGTGACTATTCCTCTTCAAAAACTGAATAATCAGACTCCTCAGAATTTTGTTCTGTCAGTACTTCAGGAGAAAGGTATTTTCCTTTTAGAATTTGTGGCCTTACTACCCCTGATAAGGGTAATAAGATCCTCCATTTTATGCATTTGAGCTTGGGGTGGTGGAGTAAAATGGTGGCTACAGGTAGTTTTCCTAGGAATGGCCTTGCCTCTAGGCCTAAGAGTATCCATCGGTCTGAGAGAAATGGTAGTAGAGGGAAAAGACGTCTTTTTTTGTCTAGAGCAGTAGTGCAAAAGGCCTCCTCGGAAGCCGGTGCCTGCGTCGCAGCTCCAGACCCAACAGAGGCAGAGACAACCAAAGGCTAGGAAGACGAAGTTTGCGCCACACCGGGCTCTGAAAGGGTCCCATCAGAGGCCTGCAAAGATCTCGAATTGGGCATCAGGGACTGCGAAGGCACCTCACTGAATTCCGGAGAGCTAATGACCTGCGTCGCGGTAGAGTCAGAAGGCTCTATTTTTATCCTTACGTTTTTTCAGAATGTCTACGGATTGTATGCTGACTGACGCCATTTCTGTTACAATGAGAGCTCAACGGCGAAGAGTCCTCGCATTAAAGAGGGCACAGAACTTGCAATGGGGGACGTCGTGGTTTGGGCCTAAACAAGTGACGCAGTATGAGTGGAAATCTCGGTATGGTATTTGTTTTCCACAGGTGAGAAAACTTAACTTTTTCTGACATCGGTTAGTGCAAGAAAAAAGGATCCCCAACAGGGTACTTGACTTTAGATATTTTTAGCTGAAATTCAAATTCTGGTAGCAACCAAACAGCACACTTACCAACTGCTTCTGCTACAAGTTCCACGGCATGAAAGACTGATGTAATGGCATCGGCTGCCTTCCTTTACAGCACTAACGACCTGACGTCAGACAGCAAGCGACAGCAGCCGACGCAGAAAAACTTTGACTCTGGTATTCAAGCCTGCCGAGAGCTACCGCAGCAGGGATAACCCACCAGAGGTGATGACTGCAACAGTGAAACACAAAGAACATCAGATAATTGCAGTTGTGTAAGTAAACATACCGTCAGCAGTAGATGTCTGAATAGATCACTGCTGCAGCAGCCCAAGCTGCGTCACATATCTTGCCCAAGTACTATACAAACCAGCTAGCTTCCAAAGCTTTAGAGCACATTCCATGCTCCCTAACTACTGTACAGCTTAAGGACAGACATATAAAGCCATCAACCTCTGAGGTTTCCTTATCAGAACAAGGAGGCTAGAGCCCCGAGAGAGAGGAAAAAAAAAAAAAAGGATGGAGGATGGGTTGTCCTACTGCAATAGTGATAATCCATTTTACGCATAAAAGAAGGATTTGTTCCAAAAGCACCCCTGAACTTTGTGAAAGCTGAAATAGGGTTGAATTACTGTAAGAACTTGTAACTTGCAAAAATCAGAGCAATGATTAACACTATTAATCTGACATTTGTTGACTGGGATAGTCTGACTGAGCTGCAACCCTTTTTCAGAGGCAGCCCAGGGAGAAAAGCTCCATAGAACATATAAAGTTACATGCATATCATTAAGAACAATACAGAACAAGTAGAGTTAGGTTCAAGAAGGTTACACAAGTGTATCAACAGAAATAAATGCACACAATCAAAGAAAGTAAAAACATCTGAATTAAATGCAATCAAAAAAAGTAAAAACACGAGTTCAAATGCATAATAAAATAAGGTAAACCTGTGGGGTAAGATGAATTTCTCAAGGTCAGGGTGGACAAACAGCATCAGTAATATTCCAAAGTAAGAACTTCAAATCAGCATCCTGAGCAGGTTCAAAAACTAAACTTTCCCTAGTACAAAACTGAGATCACAAGAAGGAGCCACCCGTTATCTAGGCAGACAGAGATGTAAAACCTGTTACTAAAATTGTACTACTTGAGTCAGAGTTTGTTTGTGTCTTTCAGCTTTTCCCGGTCAGGGGTCGCCACAGCGGAACTCCGGTCCGCTAATGATTGGCAGTAGATTTTTACGTGCTGAGTTGCCAGCCCTGATGCACAACTTTCAACGAAGGTACGCCCATTCATGCATGTCTCCACACAGAAGACGCTCTAGCTGAGAATCAACAGGACAATGTCTTACTGTGAGGCGGCAACGCTACCGCAGCACCACCACCGCAGTACTACTTGAGTCAAAGAAGAAACATGAAATCCAGGGGCAGACAAGTGAAGACGCCCAAGTGCTGAAACTTGACAGAAGAGTAAAAGACAGAAGGCAACAAACAAATGCTGTAAAACGAGAGTAAGCTCCTTAAAAGGATTAAGTACTCACCATAACATTCCATCTGTGTTATTTTTAATTCTTCAACTGTTTTCAAATCCCATCCCTCGGATCTGACTCAGCCATTGCTAAAGCTCGTGGCAACTTAGAACTCTTGAGCTTCTCCCTTACCCACAACGCACCAGCCCCAAATACCTCAGATCTTGTTTGCTTGCCTTAGTAAAAGTTAAATCTAGAAATGATAGTGAAGGCGGCTACATCTGGAGTTAAATACAAAAATGGTTAGGACACACTTGTCCTCTAAATACTCATTCTTTCAGAAGTTTTAAGGATGGAGGTTGGTGGGAGGAGAGTTCAGGAAGAATGAAAATGGACAACACAGATGGAACTTTATGGTGAGTACATAACTTCTTACCTGCTGTCATCAATTTTCATTCTGTCCTGAACTGATGGGACAGAGTCCCCAGCTACCTAATTTGCAGGGCAGACTCAAGGAAGGACATTCCTGAGCACCACAGACTCGAAAGATAACCTTTCTCTGGAGACCAGATCCAATTTGTAATGAATAACAGATGAATAGGGAGTAGACCAAGTAGCTGCTGCACAAAAATCCATAGACATTCTGGATTAAAATACTGAGGAAGTTGCCATGGATCTAGCAGAACGAGCACAAACTTTTCAGAGTGATGCACAATTTGTTATACACAAAGGAAATGCAATTTGTCATCCATTTCAACCGTTTAACTTTGGAAACTGGTTTACCCAATGCAGGCTCTATAAATGAAGATCAGCTGATCTGATTTTCTGTTGTTCATGGGTCCTAAGTAAAAACACAGCTGTTTGTGAACCTTCAGTAAGTGCACCGCATATTCACCTTGTTAGAAAATTTGGGAAGGACTACAGGCAAATTAGTAGACTGATAAATACTGGATTCTGACATCACCTCTGGAAGGAATGATGCATTGTCACGTAAAGTCACCCTGTCCCCAAGAAAAATCAAGTATGGGGTTTTTGAGGATAATGCTATGATCTCAGAAATTCTTCCGCCCAAAGTAATAGCTACTAAAAAAAATTGTCTTTCATGAAAGAAATTTAAGATCACAGGTAGCTGCGGGCTCAAGCAAGGCAATGCAGGACTAAATTTAGGTCCCAAACAGAAGCAGGATCTTTAAAAGGGGGGCCTTAAGAGTAGAATGCCTCTTAAAAATGTTTTAGTTAACTTTTGAGATGCTACTGATCAGCCATTTAATCGAAGTTTGATATTGCTGCTAACCTGGGCAAACTGTAGAAGAACTAAATCCTTCAAAGAGATGTGACAAATCCAACACATTACGTATGTGAGCTGTAAAATGTTCAACATTTTTGAGGCCAAACAAACTTTTTCCATTTGCTGGAGTATAGTCTCCTGGTGGAAGGTTTATGGGAAGACATCAAAATATGACTGACAGGAGAAGACAGCATTGGTTGTCTGGCTATTAATAGAAATGGAGAAGCCGGGCAGTCAGCCTGAAGTTTGCCAAATTTGGGTGCATCATGTCCATCGGGTGAGAATGTCTGGAGTTTGGTTCAGAATCCAAGGTGGTTGAATCAGGTGAGCCAAGAGAAAGAGAAAACAAGTCTGTTGAGGCCAATACGGAGCAACGAGGATGACTTTGCTCTTCAACCTGGAAGCTTTCTGAAGGAATTTGGGGATTAAAGGAATGGACGGATACGCATCAAGGAGACCAGGGGGACAATTGTGAGGTACCGCATCTCTGAGAGATTCACCCCTCTGAGGGGATTAGGGCAAAGTAGCTGCTGTACTTGTTCGGGGGGGGGGGGGGCTGAATAGATTCAGCAAGGCTGGCCCACTGACAAAAGATCTTGTCCGCAATTTTCTCAAGGGACAAATCATGGGGTAGAAAAATGCACATGCTCAATTTTTCTCTCATCACATTGAGATTTCCCTGGAATGCGCATTTCTAAGGGAAAGTGATTGAAAGAGATTGCCTATTGCCACACCCCCAAGAGCTTCTTGACACAATGGTTAGGATTTGGTTCCTCCTTAGTTGTCTGGTACAAACATGTCACCAGTTTTGTTTCACAATGGTCCTTAAGGGGAGAGCATTTTGGAATGCTTGAAATGCTAACAGCACTGATCTTAACTCTAGGACATTTATATGCAATTTGGCCTCCTCAGGGAACCAGGTGCCTGGAACGGTCTTCCCCAGATAATGCAACCCTACCCTAAATGGGAAGCATCCATGGTCACTATGGCCCTGGCTGGGTGGGGAGATGGACAGCCTAGAAGAACATGATCTGAATGACTCCACCATTCCAGGTGTCCCTTACACGTCTGAGTGATTATCTGGTAATACACAGACTGATAAAAGAATTAATCACTGTGTGGTTATAATCCACTGAAGAATTCTCATGTAAAATCTGACTAGCTGTACTAATGTTACTGCTGTCGCTACTGAACCCAGGGCTTGAAGGATAAGAATGGACAAAATTATGGTGTTGCACATGTATCTTTTTGACTTGTGATCTTATTTGGACTCTCGACAATAGAAGAGATGCAATGGTAGTTTTCATATTGAGAACTGCTCGTATAAACTTTAGGCTCTCAGTAGGTAGTAGATGAGATTTCTTGTAGTTTATGGTTAATCCCTAGAGGAGAACAAGTCTGGAAAACCTGGTCCTTTGCCAATACGAGTTTATGCCTGGTCAGAGCTGATATGAGCCAATCGTCTAAGTATGGAAACACTGAATCCCTGCAGTCTGAGTTGAGCTGCTACTACTGCAATGCATCTGGTAAACACCCTGAGGGCTGTTGTGAGTCCAAAGGGCAGTACTCTGAAGTGGTAATGACTGACCCCCCCCAGTCAGAAGCGTAAATACCTTCTGGACAGTCTGTTCATCTTTATACAACAATACACGTCCTGAATCAACTGTTCATCTTTATGACGACTGTACGTCCACTGCAGGTCGTCTGAGCACATTCAGTCGCCCTTGCCCCCCCAAAAAGGGGAGAATGGACTAAACTGTGATCATCCAAAACTTGGTTCTTTGACCTGTTTTTAGTTTGTGAAATGCAAAATCGGTATCCAGTCCCCAAGTCTTCTATGGCACTAAAAAGAACCTGAAGTAAGTTCCAGATTCTATCTGGTCTGGCGGGACCTTTTGGATGACTCTTTTCTAGCAGCTTTAGTATTGGAATTACTGACTAGGTGGAACATTGGGGATTTTTCTTGAGATTGGAAGTGGAAGGGAAAAGGGTATTATATACCCTCTGGAAATAATCCTCAGCACCCAATTATCTTTTGTTATACCTCGCCAGCCTCTCTGGTGCAAGGATAATCGTCCGACTGCCTCCATATAAAGGGAATCAGGCTTCCCTTTAGGAGCAATGGGTAGGGTTTGTCAAAGAATGAACCACTGGAACCCCGATTCTGTGGGCCATCTTTGCAGTGTGGGCCGCAATGTCCATTGGAGTTCCCATCTCTGCCTCTGGGGGAACCTCCTCCACGTGTCCTGGAAAGGACCCTGACACTTTTGGAACCACATTTTCCAACCACCTCACTGATTGCTAGAAAAGGTTAAGGGGTTGAAAATTGCACACCTGCAGCAGACAAGGTCTTTCCATCCTTCTCACACTCTCTCTCTTTTACCTTGGGACCAAATAAGAATGTTCCATCAAAGGGGGTATTGACGAAAAATGACTTGGAAGGGCCCCACAAACTCATAAGCATGCCACCTTATGGAAACACCTGAATCCGCTGCCCTTGAGGTTCCCTCTACTATGTTTGAGATCAGCCTCATGAATTAGATATGGACTAAAGAGTAGTCAGCTAGGAAGTTACAAAGGCCAGACCTTGTTTCCTTGCTTAGAAACAGCACCCAAGAAAGTATTTGATAACTCCTTAAATCCAGAGATGGCAAACCTATGACACATGCGTCAAAGGTGACAGTACATGATGTTTTGGGTGACACCAGCATTCACCAACACCCGAGTTACCAAGGAAACTGAATGAACAAAAATACAAGAAATATGTGACCCTGCACTTATCTATTAAAACTCTGCAACAAAAAAGTCATTAATTGATGATCAAATCAAATGCAGTGTATTCCATATTTTTTTCAGACTAATTCAAAATTACTACTAAAAGCAGGGTAATTTTTGGAGCACTATTTTACGTTTATAATACATAGCAGCACACACGAGTAGACTTTTTTTTAATAAATATTGTAAAGAATGGTTCTCTCGTTCACTGGGGGGCACGCTAGCAGAGTCAAGATGGGCATTTTCCAAATTTTTGACACACCGAGCCCAAAAGGTTCATCACTGCCTTAATAAAATCACTCTAATTTTGTAAAATTGGCCAAGTAGATGAGAGACCTCAATGCAAAAAGTGGCTGCGGTGAAACTTTCTTCAGCTAGTTCCTTCTTGGTGGCCGATGCAATGACCATGGCATCAACAGGGTCCCCTTTACTCCAGAACTGCCTGTCTGCGGGTGGTGCAGCCTGTCCAGTCTCTGAGGCACAAGTTCTATGGTGTCTGGATCCTTCCACACCCGCTGTGAAATCAAGTCCATCAGTTAAGCAGTGGGAAGAGTCACCCAGGAGGTAAAGGGTCTAGTACCAAAAAGACCTCCAAGAGAACAGATTCCTCAGACGTCGGGTTGCCGAGTGTCCAGCTACCTCTGTTTAAGCATTTCTAGGATGTTTCCCAAGGAGACATCTTCTGGAGGTGGCCACTGGGACCCTTCGCACTCATCGAAATCTGTATCTTCAGTGATGGACTCCTCTGGGGATTCAAAATGCTTCCTCTTGCGTGTCGCCTTCTTAGGGTCCTCTTCAGGGGAATGCTCTGGACAGGTATCAGAAGAAAATCAAAATTTCCACTGGTACCAACTGTCCACATGGAAAGACCTGGCGAGACTCTGAATGCTGAGAATGTCGCAAGTTGTCTCATGACAATGTCAATGTTAGTAAGCTAGGGTCTAGGGGGGGATAAGGAGATGATCAGTTTGTTCTGCTGAAGCAGAGACAACTTCTCCTCATAGGCTGAAAGGCAGAACGCCCCGGAAAAGGGGAAGGCCCCGGCTCAGAGAAGGCAAACATCCAGATCTCAGATCCTCTCCTCTCCAAGGACAACCTTTAGATGGAAGCCGGAGTCAAGTTATCCAATGCCCCGAGGAGTAGGGATGGCTCTAAAAACCTCTGGGTCGACCACAAAGCCTTAGAGCCAATGTGGAAGCTTCAGCTCTGAGGGCTCTCCAGATAGACAAGGTCAGAGCGCATTGGATCAGAGTACAGCGATCCTTGGATCTGGACAGCTAGGATCCAAGGACTCGGAAACCACTGAAGGAGTCAAAGAATGAAATTGCAGTGGGGGTGCAGTACTGGAATGGACCTCCTGACCCAGAGGGGATGGAGCAGAAGTGATATCCATCCATCCCTGCAATGAGAGAATTATTCTTACCACTCTTTCTACATCTTCTTCATTAAAACTTCTGGAAGAACAAGTCGATAGAAATGAAGGGGATTTCGGTCTTTCCAAGAAAGGGAAGGGTACAAGAGAAGTTACTGTATCCAAAGAGGGTGAATACCTCATCCTAGGCAGAGACAGGTTTAGCTGAACTGGCTAAATTCTGATCAGAGGATGATCGCATCTGATCTGAAGTAGTCAGATTGGTTATTTTTTGTTTCTTTGGATCAGAGGGGGTCGTATCTGATACTTATAATTTTCTCGGATCAGAGCGTGAAGTCTGACAAGTCTTTCGCCTTTTTCAAGGTGACTCCTAACCCAATGAAGACAAATAAGCCTTCAGAGATGCTGCTGACACTTTCTTTTGATTTGGGCAACTTGTCTCCAGAAATGGCCCCTCCAAAAGAAGAGAAGTAATCCCTTTAAAAATCAATATATATTTACGTTCTACAAGGGGTCCAGGATTGAAAGCATGGTAAATAGAACAGTCTTCTTGCAGATGCAGAGGCCCTAAACAAATGCAAAAAACTATGTGAATCTGGAAAAGGAATTTTATGGCTGCATTTAGAAAGTACAGTTGTGTACACCTACCATAAATGTAGATGTTAGAGTGCATTCACTGTGACAGTCATCACACTTGGGTTATCTGCCTGCAGGTAGCCCTCAGTCGGCCCGAATACCAGAGACTTAGTATTTCTGCGTTGGTTGCTGTCGATCCAGGACTGACGTCAGGTCGTCAGGTGTATAAAAACAGGCAGCCGACACCATTACATCACTCTTTCTTGCCGAGGTGCCCTAAGCAGAAGCAGTTCGCACAAGTGCCGGTCGGTCACTACCTGAGTTTTCGTTTCCTAACTGAATCTTCCTGAAGTCTTCTAAAGCTAAGTACCCCGTTGGGGATCCTTTTTTCTTGCTTTAACCAATGTCAGAAAAAGTTAACAATTGTCTTGCCTGTGGAAAGCAAATACCACACCAAGATTTCCGTTCTTACTGCGTCACCTGTTTAGGCCTAGACCATGACATACCTCGCTGTTGGTTTTGTGCCTTGTTCAACGCCTGAACTATTTGTCGTCTGGCCCTTATTGTCGCCAAATACTTTCGTTTTCTATCTCCATATTCCGAAATGGCTTCGGTAAGCCTTCAGACTACAGATCTTCTGAAAAAACATAAGGATAAAGATAGAGACAGACTGCACAGGTCCAAAACTGCCGATGACGCTAGTCGCCAGTTTGCCGGTACTCAGTGAGGCGCTTTTGCAGCCCCCTGATGCCCATTTCAATGGATTCGCAGGCCTCTACCGAGACCCGTTCTGAGTCCGGTGTGCTGCGAGACTCTGACTATGAAACCTGCGGATTTCTCTAACTTGGATTGGTCCAGAGCCGCTGAGCAGCACTGGCTTCTGAGGAAGTTCGTCGCACTACCGATATTAGACACAAACCGATGACTTCTTTCGCGTCTTCAGCTCTGTCTAAAACTACTGAGTTTCTAAGGCCAAGAGTACACGCTATGCCTAAAAAACCGACGATCAAAACTCTAGGCACCTGCTTCCTTGCTACAGCATCAAATGCTTAAAATGGCAGAAGACCTTATTATGCTAATTAGGGGAAGCCAGCCTTCCCCTGCTAAGAGAAAGAGACCTGTCCCCAGCAGCTTTAACAGACAGAGTCCGATGACTCTGATTATGAAGACATACCTTTATCTGCTTATGAGGATTCGAATGCAGAGGAATCCATTCCCTCTGCTCCTCCTCCAGAGGATTTTTTTTTTCCAGGGAAACCTTGCATACTTTGAGAGCATTTCCACTGGGAATGCCAAGACTGTCTTCAGTCCAAAAAGAGACTCAGAGATTTCTAGATTTGCCACAACATAGGCCTTTAAGCAGTACCCTCAGTCCTGAATGCTGTGGATGATGTCTTTATGGAATCCAGTCTACCTCCTGATATTTTACCCCCTGCTCCTAGGAAACCAGACTGGTACTACAGAGTTCCTGACTCTCAAATTCCTTTTCAAAAAATCCTACTGCTGACTCAGAAGTCATCTCCCAGGGACCTAAAGGTATCAAAGCAACTACAGGTAAGAATCCCACCCCTTCGGACAGGGATTCCAGAGCTTTAGACAGATGGGGTAAGAAAGTATACCCCTCTGCAATTCTCACCATTAGGGCTTTGAATTGCCAGTTTCACATGCTAAAATACCAACAACATATCATGGAACTTAAGCAAAAATTAGCAACTTTTACAGACTGTGCAGAAAATAAAGAATTAGAAGAGCTTATGCATTCAGCAAGCCTACTTTGCAATGTTGTTGCAGGGCAGTAGTCACTGGTTCTGTACTGAGAAGCCATGCTTTGCTTAAAGGAGCAGACCTTGCCAGACCATGTCAAATCAAAATTATTAGACGCTCCTTTGAACAAGGACAATCTGTTTGGCACCAAAGCAGAAGAGGTTCTTAAAAAGATGAAAGCAAAAGCAGACAGAGTCAGATTTCTTGCAAGAACAGCCCCGTAGATTCAGTAGGCATTGCCCCTCGAAGCATTAGTCCTTTCCAGCCCTCTCAAGGCTCTCTCAAACCAGACCCAAGGGAACCACCCCCTCTAGACTACAGTCTCAGGGTATGCAGAGATCAAAGCAATTGAGTGCCTCCACTTAAAACTCAGAGTGCTAAGCCACACCCTTACGGAAATAATTCACAATGACTTCTCAACTCCACTCCCCACCTCTGCCCAACTGCTCATGCCCCTAGAAGAAAAATTTGCCCATCATGCAAAGAACTTGACTTCCATCACCAAGGACCGATGGGTCCTCAGCATTGTATCCCAGGGGTACAGATTTTACTTCCACTCTCTACCAATCCCAAAAGGGTTCCCAGACCTTCCTCCATACAGTGGGCAGAGGCACAAAACCAAATTCAATCCCCTGCAATCCATCAGGGCTACTCAGCCTGTTCCTGCAGAACAGATAGGTCAAGGGTTCTATTCTAGACTGTTCATGGTACCCAGAAAAGAGGGCACTTGGCACCCAATCCAAGATCTCTCCATTCAAAATAACTTCCTGGTTGTACCAAAATTGAAAATGCTCACCCTTCTGCAGCTTCTTCCTATGCTGGCCAAAGATAACCTGGTTAGCTACCCTAGGTCTAAAAGAAGCCTATTTGCACATCCCTATCAGGGACTCATGCAGGAAATACCTACACTTTAGGGCAGGATCTATGCATTATCAGTTCTCTGCACTTCCCTTTGGCTTATCCACTGCTCCCAGAGTATTCACAAAATGCCTGGCTCCAGCCTTTGCCTACTGCAGACAGAGAAAAATTCAAATTTATCTGTACTTGGACGACTGCCTAATTCAGGCAGACAGTCAGGAAATGCTGTTGCAGCACCTGACATTTGTAAAAAAAAAAAAAAAAAAAAAAAAAAAAAAAACTTTCTATCCTCCCTGGGGTACACTGCCAATGAAAAGAAATCAAAACTAGTTCCCAGTCAAAAGATTGTATTCTTGGGTGCAAGCTTGGACACAGCATCCCAGATGGCATTCCTTACTCCAGAAAAACAAGCTTATCTGACAGGCTACTTCACTCAGATGGCCACCAGGAAAATCCTACAGGCCCTAGGGTTTATGACCTCGTGCATACTACTAATTCCATATGCCAGACCTGATATGAGGAAACCTCAATGATACTTAAGAGTCTTTGATGCAAACATTCTCAGGACTTGGAAACTGTCATTTGTATCATACCTTGTCTAAGGACGGAGTTTCTTTGGTGGGCAGCAGCATGCATCTCCAACAAGGGACTTCCCCTTACTCAACCCCATGCTGCCCATACACTAACCACAGACGCATCAGACTATGTCTGGGGGGCACACCTGGATGACAAGTGCATTCAGGGCCACTGGAACCCAAGTCAACTTCATCTGCATATTAACCAAACGGAGATGCTAGCTGTTCAGCATGCTTCAACAGTGTTCAGATCCCTACTCTCACCAGGACCCCTGCTAATAAAAACAGACAGCACCACATTTATGTGGTACATCAACATGCAGGGGGGAGCCCACTCTGCAGGCCAGCTCTGGCCCTGTGGAACATGGCCTTGGACATGCAGGTCCATCTGCAAGCTCAATTCCTGCCAGACAAACAAAACTCACTGGCAGATGACTTGACACACGAGTGGCAATTAGAGTCCAGCACCTTCAGCCTTCTGATTCAGGAATGGGATACCCCAGAGGTGGATCTCTGCCTTCCCCTACAATCACCAGCTCAGCAAATTCTGCACCGGGACACCCTACAGCAGGGCCTGGAAAGTGGATGCCCTATCCCTCCAATGGGTAAACCTCTCAATCTGTGCATTCTCTCCTCTGCCCCTTCTCTCAAGAATATTGTTCAAGATAAGACAGGAGAGACCAAGAGCAGTCCATGACCTGTCAGTCCTAGAACGACAGCAACAGACGCAGGAATACCAAGTCTCTGGTATTCGGGCCGACTGAGGGCTACCTGCAGGCAAATAACCCAAGTGTGATGACTATAACAGTGAAACAGGAAGAACATCCCTTCTTAAACCCAGCAGCCCCTTTCTCAGACATTACCTTAACTTTAAACACAACCACCAATTACCGGCCAAAACACAGTAACAACCAATCTAATTTTACAATAGAAGATGTAGAATTTTTTCCCCCCCCAGAAATGGGGAAAGAGTAGAAATACCAACAATGGTACATGTGATGCCCCACCACTGTCGCAGTAATCAAGGACCCTTAATCCTCACCACTAGCACCAGTGGGGGACGTACATTGGGAAGATGACAGGTACACAGTATTTCCAGATGCAGCTCTCCGGATCAAGTGCAATTTCCCGTAAGAGCATACAGACCACATTCAGTCCGGGGTTGGTTTCTCTCTCTTTTTCCAGATCCCCAATAAGACTCCCTACTGGCACAGCTAGAGTGTTCAGATTTGATATGACATATAATTATTTACAGAATTCCAGCCAGCTGACAAAATGAGAAAGTAAAGTATACACTTACAATAAATGTAGATGTTAGAGTGTATTCACTGTTGCAGTCATTAGATTTGGGTTATCTGCTTGCAGTAGCCCTCAGTCGGCCTGATTAACAAAGTCTTGGGTCCTGCGTCGGATGTTGTCCCTTCTCCCATGACGTCAGGTCGTCAGGGGTATAAAACATGCAGCCAACGTCATTACAGCAGTTTTTCTTGTCCCACATGTCAGGTGCCCCATAATGGGAAGCAATTAAATCTATAATTACAAGGATATACCTCCAACAAAAAAGCAAATGCACCAAAAAGCTTTTTGAGCATAGTAAGGGAGAGTAGAAATGTATCCAAAAGAAGAAAGGGGGCTGGAACAGTGAATACACACGAACATCTACATTTATGGTAAGTGTACACAGCTGTACTATGTTCTTCATGTTTCATTGTTGCAGTCATTACATTTGGATAGATTCCCAAAGCTAAGGTTGGGAGGGGGAATTTAAATAGAATTAGGACCAGCTATAAGGCCCTGCAAGACTGCATTGGCAAAGTTAAGCTCTGGATTTAGAGAAAATTGGCAAATGATAATGTCTGGTGAAAGTATGTACAGAACTCCAGGTAGCAGCTTCTAGGGTGTTCCTGGTAGTGATGCCCCTGAGAAAGGCTGTAGATGTAGCCCTGGTTGAATGGGGTCCGATACCCTGTGGGATAGGTTTTCCATAGTGCTTATAGCAGAAATGAATGCAGTGGCCTATCCATTTTGAAATAGCTTTCCCCTCTGCCCCTGCAGCTAATGCCACCAGCAGTTGTTCACATTTCCTTTGAGGTTTAGTCCTATCCAAGTAGAATCTAAGTTGTCTGTGCATATCTCAGGAGTGCAGTATCCATTCCTTTTTGTTCTATGGGTTAGGAAAGAAGGTAGGCAAATGAATGGACTGACTAAGAGCCACATTGGACACCACCTTGGGCATGAAGGAGGGATTGGTTCTGAGGGACACCTTGTCCGCATGAAAGATGATGAAAGGCTCCACTGCCATAAGGGCCTGTAATTCAGACACCCTTCTTGCAGAAGTGATTGCTAAAAGAAAAGCTGTTTTCCAGGAAAGGAATTTTAAATCTGTAATAGCAGCTGGCTCGAAAGGAGGAAGAGCGAGTTTCTCCAAGACAAAGTTAAGGCCCCAGGCTGGAGTTGGAGCTCTCCTGGGTGGCCTTAAATTTTTGGCCCCTCTGAGGAATTGCTTGAGCAGTAGGTGAAAGAAGAGGGGAGGGCTCTGTGCTATAATGAGCTGAAATGGCTGAGACATGAACTTTGATGGAGGAAAAGGACAAGCCCTTATGAAGCATCCCAGTCAAGTATTGTAGAATCTGAGGTAAACTGGGCCCTGCTGCGCTCATCCCTTGAGATTGATTATAGACACAAAATCTTTTCCATTTTGCAGCATAAGATTTTCTAGTACTAGGCCTCCTTGCCTCTAGAATGATACCCATCACTGATTTAGTGAGGGATGGTAAAGAAGTGATTAGGTAACTAGCCAGGTTGCTAGGTTCAGGCTTTGCAGTTGAGGGTGTAGAGTCTGAGGCAGGTGCCATGGGGCCAAGCGTGACACTGCGCAAAAGGGGGTACCACCAGTGCTGGCGTGGCCAGTCTGGTGCAAATAAAATTGTCCTTGGCTTGTCCTGTTTGATCTTTAGTAGTACCGTGGAGAGCAGAGGCAGAGGAGGAAAGGCATAAACTGATAAGTTTTTCCAGCTGAAGGATAGATCATCCACTTTCCAAGCTAGCTTGTGGGGAATCTTTGTGCAAAATTTGCCCAATTGATGGTTCTGGGGGGAGGCAAACAGGTCTATATATGGGCTCCCTCCATTTGCTTGTCAACATGTTGAAAATCCTTGGTTCCACTTTCTACTCGTGTGGGTCCATGAGGTTTCTGCTTAGTCCGTCTGCCAGTGTATTTAGTTTTCCTGGCAGGAATTGAGCTTGTAGATTCACTTGGTAGCTCAAGGCTGTGTTCCACGATGCCATGGCTAGTCTGCAGAGGGGGTAAGAATTGTGTACCCACCTGCTTGTTTATGTACCACATGACAGTGGTGGTGTCCATCTTTACCATTAGTTGTCCTGGAAGAATGTGGTCCTTGAAGGCTGTCAGAACATTCTGTACAGCTAACATTTCCTTTTGATTTATGTGCAGGTGCATTTGACTTGGGTTCCATTTGCCCTGAATGCACTTACCTGTCAGGTGAGCCCCCCAAGCATAGTTTGAGGCGTCTGTTAGGGTTTGGGCGGCAGGGGGTAGTGTGAATGGTAGTCCCCTGTTTTGGTGACAGGCCTCTGTCCACCAAAGGAACTCTAGGCGTAAGCAAGGTATAACAGGAATCAATGCTTCTAGATCCAGTGAATGTTGACACCATAAGCTTTTGAGATACCATTGTAGTTTTCCTCATATGCAGCCTTGCATATGGAATTAGAAGAATGCAGGAGGCCATGAACCCCAAAGCTTGCAGTATTTGCCTTGCAGATAACTGGAGTTTTGTGGCCACTTGTATGAAGTAGGTTGTCAAATGAATCTGTTTCTCTGGCGTGAGGAAGGCCATCTGGGAAGTTGTATTCAAGCATGCTCCCAGGTATATAATTTGTTGACAGGGTACCAACTGTGATTTCTTTTCGTTTATGGTGTACCCCAGCCAAGTCAGCACCCTCTGAAAAAAGGCCAGATGACTCAAAAGTATGTCCTGGCTTTCTGCCTGAATTAGACAATCGTCCAGGTATGGGTATATCTGAATATTTCTTTGCCTGCAAAATGCAATGACTGGAGCTAGGCACTTTGGCTTATCTACTGCGCCCAGGGTATTCACAAAGGGCAGTGCAAAACTGATAGTGCATGTAGCCTGCTTTGAAGCATAAGTATCTTCTGTAAGACTCCCAGATAGGGATGTGCAGGTATGCTTCTTTTAAGTCTAGTGTTGCAAACCATGCATCTTTGCCTAGCATAGGAAGCAGCTGGTGGAGAGTCAGCATTTTGAATTTTGGAATCACCAGAAAGGTGTTTAGAGTAGAAAGGTCTAGGATAGGACGCCGTGTATTGCCTTTTCTGGGTACCAGGACGTCTCTAATAGAAACCTTGCCCTTTTCCTCTTCTGGTACCAACTGAATAGCTCCCATGCTTAAGAGTACTTGATTTTGGGCCTCTGCCTACTGATTTGGGGGTAGATCTGGCCACCCGCTTGGTGTTGGTAACATGTGGAAGTGAAATCTGTATCCTTGGGACACTACTTCAAACCCACTTGTCCTGGGTAACGAGTTCCCCGTTTTTGGCCTGCAGACCAATCTTTCCACCTAAAGGAGCATTCAGTTGGGAAGTGCTTGGAAGTTTTAAAAGCAAGTCATTGAGACAGTTTTCCATAAAGGGGAGTCTTACTACTCCCAGATTTGGGTGCGGAAATCCTCCACTGCTTAGTCTTGTGTGTCCCCTGGGACTGAAATCTGGGGTTCTGCTGTGTCTGGGTTTGGCTTGAGAAGACCTGGAAGGGGCTGGAAAGAACCAATTCTTAGAAAGTCAATGCCTACTAAATCTAGGAGGCTGAACTTGCAAGAAATCTTTTAACAGTTTGCATAGATTTAGCTTTATCTTCCATCGTTTTAAGAATTTCCTCAGCTTTGTTGCCAAACAGGCGGTCCTGATTTAAGGGAGCTTCCAACACTTTAGCTTTAACATGCTCAGGCAAAGATTGCTCCTTAAGCCAAGCATGCCTTCTGAGCACAGACCCAGTAACAGCAGCCCTGCAAGAGGCCTCTAATGAATCAAATCCACACTGCAATTACAGTCAGGAATCATTTTCTGTTTAAGCAACCCAATATCATGTTGTTGATATTTCAACATATGAAACTGGCAGTTTAAAGCCCTGACGGCCAAGGCTGCAGTAGTGTAAACCTTCTTACCCCATCTATCCAGCGCCCTGGAGTCTCTATCAGAATGGGTAGGATTTTTAGCATTAGAAGCCTTAATGCCTTTGGGTCCCGGTGAAATAGTTTCTGGATCCACAATAGGATTTTTAAAAAGAAACTTGTGTGAATCAGGAACCCTGTAATATCCGTCAGGTTTTCTGGGAGCAGGAGGCAAAAAATCAGGGGTCAAACTAGATTCCGAAAAGGCATCATCAACAATGTCTAGTACAGGAGGTATTGCTAAAGGCCTGTGCTGAGGCAGGAGTGAGAAATCCCTAAGCCTCTTTTTTTGAATCAGAAAAATCCTGTCTTTCCCAGTGGAAATGCTCCCTTAGAGTATGTAAGGTTTCACCAAAAGAAAAATCCTCTGGAGGGGAAGCAGAGGGAATAGTGTCCTCTGCATCAGAATCCTCATAAGTAGATAAGGGCAAATCCAGATCATCAGAAGAATCAGAAAAATCAGGATCCTGGTCAGAAGATTGAAAAACAACTTCAGTCCTAGGTCTCTTAGAAGGGAGAGGTTGGCTTCCTCTGATTAAAGTTATAAGCTCTTGAGCCATTCTTATTTGTTTTTTAGGCATAGAGGCCTGAGCATGCGGCCTGGGTGTTGGTTTCTTAGGCATGGTTCGAGATTTAGGC
>NC_056747.1:61966341-61991341 GCF_019279795.1 Protopterus annectens
TAGTCCTCGATCGGCCAGAATACCAAAGGTGAGTAAATATGACATTGGTTGTCGGTTGTAAAGGACATCAGGATGTCAGACACAAAAGGAGGCAGCCAACGTCCCTTCCTTAGTCTTTCTTGCCATAACAGAAGTCCCCATAAAACAAAGCTTAAACCAAAAGCCATTTTGGCAAATACCAAATTTAGCCTGTACCTTAGGAAAAGAGAATAGGAGAGCACCTAAAAAGGGGGAAGGAGGGAGGAAAACCAGGACTGCAACAGTGAATACACTAACATCTACATTTATGGTAAGTGTACACAACTGTACTATGTTCGTGTTTCACTGTTGCAATCCTAACCAATGGGTTGATTACCAAAGCCCAGAGAAAAGGAAGGAGGAACCAACAGAATCAAGGAGTGGAGATAATGCCCTGCAGAACAGCAGTGGCAAACCCTGCACTGGCTCTAGAAAACAAAGGAAAATTATAATGCTTTGTGAAAGTGTGAACAGAAGACCATATGGCAGCCTCTAAAATGTCTTTAGTAGGGACACCCCTTAAAAAGGCTGCAGAAGTGGAAGCTGCTCTTGCGAAATGGGTCCTAACCCCTTGAGGAGGAACCTTGCCATGAAAAGAATAACAAAAGGTAATACAATGTGCAATCCATTTAGAAATGGTTTGCTTAGAAATAGCCCTGCCCTAAGTTCCAGGGGCAAAAAGTACAGTTTTGTACCTACCATAAATGTAGACATCCGATAGGTATGCATCTGCAGTCCTTACATATGGGTTGTCCTGCCTTAGGCAGCCCTTCGGTCGGCCGGATTCCAAAGTCTGGATCCGGCGTCGGCTGATGTCGCCCTTTTCCCTGACGTCAGAGCGCCTGGGGTATAAAAGCGTCAGCCGACGCCATCTTCCTCAGTTTTTCTTGCCCCAGATGCCATGTGCCCTCTAAAGAAGGCTAAAATTTGGAGAAATGAATAAATTCCAAACATGCACAGCAATAAAAAACAAATACACCATAAAAGATAACCCCAGCTAGCTTAAATGAGGGATAGGTACCCAAAGAATACCACAGAGGGGTAGGAGGGAGGGAAAACCTGACTGCAGACGCATACCTATCGGACATCTACATTTATGGTAGGTACAAAACTGTACTATGTCCTTCAAGGATGCATCTGCAGTCCTTACATCTGGGTAGAATACCATAGCCAAGCTGGGAGTGGTAGGACCTAAGAAAAGGATGGTGTAGCTAACATGCCCTGCAGGACTGCAGTAGCAAAGCCTGCTCTGGATCTGGAATATAAAGGCAAGTTGTAATGCTTGGAAAATGTATGCACAGAGCTCCATGTAGCAGCTTCTAAAATGTCCTTTGTAGCCACCCCTCTTAAGAAGGCTGTGGAGGTGGCTGTTGCTCTGGTGGAATGAGGTCTGATGTTAGCTGGCACAGCTTTTCCATGAAAAGAGTAACAGAATCGAATGCAATTTCCTATCCATTTTGAAATTGTCTGTTTGGAAATTGCTTTTCCTTGTACACCAGCAGCATATGCTACAAACAGTTGGTCAGTTTTTCTGTAAGTCTTAGTTCTGTCCAAGTAGTAGCGCAACTGTCTGTGAATGTCCAGGGTATGCAGAAGTTTCTCTCCTTTATTTGGTGGATTTGGAAAGAAAGTAGGCAGGTGGATAGCTTGGTTCAGTGAGACCCTGGATACCACCTTTGGCATGAATGAAGGATTGGTTCTCAAAGAGACTCTGTCCTGATGGAAAATGAGAAATGGTTGTACTGCCATGAGGGCCTGTAACTCAGATACTCTTCTTGCTGAGGTTATAGCCAGAAGGAAGGCAGTCTTCCAAGACAGGAATTGTAGTTCTGAAGATGCTGCTGGTTCAAAGGGAGGTAGAGTTAATTTTTCCAACATGAAGTTAAGGTCCCATGTAGGCACTGGTGGTTTCCTTGGAGGGTTGATGTTTTTTATCCCTCTTAGAAACTGCCTTAGCAGAGGATGGGAAAATACTGGTGGGTCAGTGTTGTACTCTGCTGAAATTGCTGAAGCATGAATTTTTATGGATGAATAAGAAAGGCCATTATTTCAGCCAAGTATTCAAGGATATGGGGAATGCTCATCACTGTCGGATCCTGACCCTTTGCGGTGCTCCAGGTACGAAACCTTTTCCATTTTGCTGAATATGCCTTTCTTGTGGAAGGCCGGCCAGCTTCCATGATGATATCCTTTACCCTCTTGGATAGTTTATCCTGGCGAGGAGTCAAGGTATTTTCCAGGCTGTCAAGCTGCAAGGTTTTTAGGCTGGAGTGCAGAGTTTTGTAATTGTGCTGTGTCAGAAGTGGCCATTGTGGTAGAGGCCACGGTTTCGTGCGAAACATGCTCTTTAACAGTGGGTACCAGTGTTGTCTTGGCCAGTCCGGAGCTATCAGAATCACTTTTGGTTGCTCTGTCCTGATCTTCAGTAAGACCTTGGTCATTAACGGTAGAGGTGGGAATGCATATACTGTTAGAGCATTCCAGCTGAAGGAGAGGGCGTCAACTTTCCATGCTTGAGGATGGTATGTCCTTGTGCAGAATTTCTTCAATTGATGGTTGTGGGGGGAGGCAAAAAGATCTATGTCCGGCCTTCCCCATGATTGTGTTATCTGAAGAAAAATGTCTGGATGCAACATCCATTCGTGTGGATCCATGGTGTTTCTGCTTAGGCTGTCCACCAGTACATTGTCCTTTCCTGGTACAAACTGGGAATGCAGCTCTATACTGAGTTTTAGGGAAAGTTCCCAAAGATTCATTGCCAGCCTGCAAAGAGGGTAGGAATGGGTACCTCCTTGCTTGTTTATGTACCACATCACTGTGGTGTTGTCTGTCTTTATTAGCAGGTGTCCTTGATGCAGGAAATGTTCAAAGGCCTCGATTGAATGTATCAATGCCAGCATTTCCTTTTGGTTGATGTGCAGGCGCAATTCCTTTTGTGTCCATTGCCCTTGAATACATCTGCCCTTCATGTGCGCTCCCCATCCATGGTCTGAGGCGTCAGTTGTAATGGTTTGGCTGATACGTGGCTTGCTGAAAGGCAGACCCATGTTTGACTGGCTTGCTTGTGCCCACCACAGAAATTCCTTTTGAAGGCATGGAATGAGGGGGATCAAAGCTTCTAGGCTGCGACTGTGTTGAGACCATAGACTCCTTAGGTACCATTGTAGTTTCCTCATATGCAGCCTTGCCTGTGGAATCAGAAGAATGCAAGATGCCATGAAACCCAGGGCCTGCAGGATTTTCCTTGCAGTCAGCTGGGTTTGTGTTGTCAGATTTCTGAAATAATCCGGTAATGGTTCTTGTTTTTCTTCTGTGAGAAAAGCCATTTTGGTGTTTGTATCCAGCTTTGCACCCAGAAAAATTATTCGTTGGGATGGAACAAGTCTTGATTTCTGAATGTTGACTGTGTATCCCAAGGCCTGTAGTAGGCGTATGGCATAGTCCAAGTGTTTTACCAAGGCTTGTTGGCTGTCCGCTTGTATAAGGCAGTCGTCCAGGTATGGGTATATTTGAATCCCCTGAAGTCTGCATTGTGCAATTACTGATGCCAGGCATTTCGTGAATACTCTGGGCGCAGTAGATAAGCCAAAGGGCAATGCTGAGAATTGATAATGCTCTGAACCTGCAAGAAATCTGAGGTGTCTTCTGCAACTTTGTCTGATAGGGACATGCAGGTATGCCTCCTTGAGGTCCAGAGTTACCAGCCAGGACCCCTTGCTCAGCATGGGAAGGAGTTGCTGTAAGGTCAGCATTTTAAATTTTGGCACGATGAGATAAGTATTCAGTGCGGACAAGTCCAGAATAGGCCTCCATTGCTTTTCTTTTCTTGGAACAAGGAATAGTCTGGAATAAAATCCTTGGCCTTGTTCTATGTAAGGAACCTTTTCTATTGCCTTCATTTGTAGTAGTTTGGAAATTTGCTTGAAAGCCTCTGCCCTTGGATTTGGTGGCAGGTTTGGCATGCCTTGTCTTTTTGGTAATGTCCTTTGTCTATTATTTGCAGTATCCATTTGTCCTTTGTAATACTGTGCCAATTTTCTGAGAATAAAGATAGCTTTCTGCCCAAAGGTGCTTCCAATTGAGCCCTGCTTCCAATTGAGCCCTGGTTGGCGGAGTCAAAGTCAAGTCATTGAGTTTGTCCTTGCGCAGTAGTTGTAGGTCCTGCACTACCTCTCTGGTTAGGAGGCCGCCATTGACGTCCTCTGTAGGAGCCTCGAGCATGCCCTCTACCTCTGGCACGCCTGTTTTTGCCTCTTTGAAATCTGTCTGTGTCTGGAAAGGACCAATTCTTAGAAGGCCAATTTCTGCTGAATCTTGGTGGTTTGACCTGGAGAAAATCTTTGACTGTTTGTACTGATTTAGCCTTTTCCTCAAATTTCTTTTAAGACCTCTTGAGCCGTGGAACCAAATAACTTTTGTTTTTCCAGTGGTGCATCCAGAAGCTTTGCTTTAACATGATCTGGCAGTGTTTGTTCCTTCAGCCAAGCATGTCTACGCATGATTGCACCTGTCATTGCTGACCTACATGAAGCTTCAAATGCATCATAACCACACCGTAAGAAATGGTTGCTAACCTGCTGAGAGTTACGCACCAGATCCTGAAACGCCTTGCGGTCTAGGGGTTCAGGCGAGGTTAGTTTTTTATGCAATTCATCTAACAGATACTCTTGATACTGTATCATATGGAATTGACAATTTAATGCTCTCATAGAAAGTGTGGAAGTAGTATACACTTTTTTACCCCATCTCTCTAAAGCCCTGGATTCCCTTTCAGAAGGAAGTGGGTTCTTGGTAGTGGTGGTTGTAACCCCTTTAGGGCCCTGGGAAATAGTTTCTGGGTCAGCAGAGTGGCCCTTGTAAAGGTATAGATGCGAGTCTGGGACCCTGTAGTACCTGTCGGGTTTGACAGGAGCCGGAGTCAGGGGAAATACTGGACTCAGAGTACACATCTTCAATAACATTTAAAACAGGAGGAATAGCCAAAGGTCTATGCTGAGGTAAATGTAAAAAAGTCCTTAACCTCTTCCTGGAATCAGAGAATTCCTGGCCTTGCCATTTGAAATGCTCTCTCATGGAGTGAAGGGTCTCCCCAAAGGAAAACTCTTCAGGGGAGGAGGGGGCAGAGGGAATAGATTCCTCTGCATCAGAGTCCTCGCAGGCCGGGAGGGCCTCCTCCTAGTAGTCTGAAAGGGCAGAGTCATCTGAGTCCTCATCAGTAGACTGGGGATCTGTCTGCTCAACCCTGGGCCTTTTGCCTGGAGGTGGTTGAGAGCTCCTGTCTGGATGTGGCTGAGAGCCCCTGATTAAGGAAATAAGGTCTTCGGCCAAACTTAAAATTTGTGAACCGGTAGTGGATCCCTGAGGAATAGCCTTGGGAGGGAGAGATTTTGGCTGTTTAGCAGCTTTAGCCCGAATAAAGGCCTTAATGGACATAGATACAGGAGGCCTGGCTGCCCATGACTTGCTGGAGTGGTTTTATCAACAGAAATGGTGTCGGATATTTCCTGAGCACCGGTTTCAGACGTAAATTCTATGACCGATTCAGTGGTGGCCTCTGGTACCGAAGTTACCAGCTGTGCGGTGTAGTCTGTCGGAAGCGGTAGAGATTCGGCTTCAGTAGAGACAGAGACACTCGCGGTAGGCCTAGGCGTGGAGTCGGCCGAAACCACGGGCCGCGTGTGTCTGTCCTTATCCTTTCGTTTTTTGGGTAAATGAGCTGTCGGAAGCTCCAACGGCATGATATAACTGAAATTTTCCCCAAAAAATTCCTCTGCAAACTCTGCCCGACGCCTAAGAGTGCATTTATTGAAGGAAGCACAGGCTGAACAGGCCGAGACGTCGTGGTCTGGGCCTAGGCAAGGTAAGCAGTAAGAGTGGAAATCCTTATGAGGTATTTGTTTCCCACAAGATAAACAATTATTAACTTTAACCGTTTGATCTGACATCGGCTGAGGCAAGAAAGAGTCCCCAACGGGGTACTTAGCTTTTTTGAAGACTTCGGTAGCTGAAATCACAGGAGCTGGCCGACCGGCACTTGCGAACTGCTTCGGGCACCGCGCGGCAAGAAAGACTGAGGAAGATGGCGTCAGCTGACACTTTTGTACCCCAGGTGCTCTGACGTCGGGGAAAAGGGTGACATCAGCAGACGCCGGACCCAGACTTTGGAATCCGGCCGACCGAAGGGCTGCCTGAGGCAGGACAACCCATATGTAAGGACTGCAGATGCATCCTTGAAGGACATCTGACCAATAACTGTGCTGATTTCCAAAGGTCTTAAGTCCTGCCCAGGTAAAACCTGAGCTGTCTGTGTACATCAAGAGAATGTAGGATCCTTTCACCTCTATTTTGAGGATTAGGAAAGAAGGTAGGAAGGTGTACAAACTGATTAAGAGTCAGGCTAGAGACCACCTTCGGCATAAAAGAGGGGTTGGTTCACAGACCCTATCTGCATGGAAAATAAGAAAAGGCTAGACAGCCAAAGCTTGCAGCTCCGAAACCCTCCTTGCTGAAGTTATACCCAAGAGGAAGGCAGTCTTCCAAGAGAAACTTTGAATCTGTAGTGGCAGCTGGCTCAAAAGGAGAAGACAGAGTTTCTCTACAACAAAATTAAGATCCCAGGCTGGAGTAGGTGCCCTTTAGGGAGGTTTTAAGTTGCAAGCACCTCAGAAACATTTTCATCAGGGGATGAGAGAAAATGGGCTGCTCAAAACAACAATGAGCAGAAATGGCTGAAGCATGGATCTTGATAGAGGCAAAAGAAAGATCACCCTGAAGCAAATCAGCCAGGTATTCCAGGATCAGAGGAAGATTCCCCTCTAGCCTGCATCCAATGAGAATCTTTCCAATTTGCCAGCGTAGGATTTCCAAGTGCTAGGCCTCCTGGCCTCCCTCAGCACATCAACCACCTGCTGGGAAAGGGAAGGAGTCATACAATGAGCCAAGCTGCCAAATGGAGAGACTGAAGGAAGAAAAGGATGGAATCATACAATGAGCCAAACTACCAAATGGAGAGACTAAAGAAAGAAAAGGATGGAGTCATACAATGAGCGAAGCTGTCAAATGGAGAGTGAGGATGAGGGTGTAGAATGTCTCCCCCTTCCTGAGACAAAAGATCTGGCTACAGAGGAAGTTGCTAAGGAGGAAATTGGGACAGACTGCGAAGCAGTAGATACCAATGCTGTCTGGGCCAGCCCGGAGCTATGAGAATAGTCCTTGGTCGTTCGTCCCTGATCTTCAATAATACTCTGGGAAGAAGAGGAAAGAAGGCATAAACTGACAGCAGCGTCCAAAGGAAGGACAGAGCATCCACTCTCCAGGCTCTGCTGTGATGCGGTCTGGTGCAAAAAAAGGTAGAAGATAGTTGTCTGGGGAGGAGAAAAGATCCACCTGAGGAGTGCCCCAATGTTGAATGATGCTGTAAAAGACACTCTGTTCATTTGCCGGTCATGAGGATCCAGGGTCTGTGTGCTCAGCTGGTCTGCCAAAACAATGAGCCTCCCTTGAAGAAACTGAGCTAGGAGACGCTGGCCCAGGGATGTTGCTATGGACCAGAGACTCGTGCTCTGCCTGCACAGGGGGGTAAGAGTAAGTCCCTCCCTGCTTGTTGATGTACCACATGACTGTGGTGTTGTCTGTTCTGACGAGCAGAGTTCCTGGAGAAAGAAGATGCTTGAAAGCTAGTAAGGCCTGCTGAACTGCTATCAACTCCTTTAGATTTATGTGCAGGTGCATCTGCTGGGCATTCCAACTTCCCTGTATGCACCTGCCATCCAGGTGAGCTCCCAAAGCATAGTCCGATGCGTCTGTGGTAACAGCTTGATTGGCAGGGGGTGGGCGAAAAGGCATGCCTTTGTTTTGTAGACAGGCTGTTGCCCACCATAGAAACTGTCTGCAGACATGGAAGCAGAGGAATTATATCCAGATCGTGTGTGTGCTGACACCAAAGGTTCTTGAGGTACCATTGCAATTTTCTCATATGCAATCTTGCATATGGAATCATGAGAATGCAAGAGGCCATTTATCCCAGAGCTTGCAGGTATTTCCTTGCAGAAAGCTGGGACAGGCTTGCCAAATTCTTGAAGTAAACTGAAAGTTGTCTGCTTCTCCTGGGTGAGATATATCATCTGGGCGGCTATGTTCAGACTCACTCCCAGGAATGTTATCTCCTTGGATGGCACCATTTTTGATTTTTTTCCTCGTTGAGAGTGTAACCCAAGGAAGAGAGAAGAGTCTTTGCAAATTCTAGATCCTTTAACAGCTGTTCCTGAGAATTTGCTTGAATCAGACAGCCGTCAAGTATGGATAAATCGAATTTTCTTCTGCCTGCAAAAAGCAATAACTGGAGCTAGACACTGTGAAAACTCTGTGAGCAGTAGATAAACCAAAGGGCAGCGCAGAGAATAGATAATGTTGCTTGCCCACCCTGAAACAAAGGTATTTGCCTGCAACTTTCCCTGATAAGGATGCGCAGATAAGCTTCTTTGAAATCCAAAGTTGCCAGCCAGGAATCCTTTTCTAACATTGGCAACAACTGATGCAGAGTGAGCATTCTGAACTTTGGAATTACCAAGAAAGAGTTCAAAATGGATAGATCTAGGCCAGGACACCAGGTGCCTTCTTTTTTTGGAAATAGGAAGAGTCTGGAATAGAAACCCTGGCCTACTGGTTGAGCAGGAACTGATTCGATTGCTCTCAGATGTAACAGAGAATTTGTTTTTCTACTTCTGCCCTTTGGTTTGGAGGAGTGTTCAGGAATCCTTTGGGGACTGTAAATGTGTAGAAAGAAAACCTGTGTCCTAGGGATACAGTTCTGAGTACCCATTTGTCGTCCGTGATGGTGGCCCAGATACTTGCAAAAAAGGCCAACCTTCCCCCTAAAGGACTCTCCGGGCAAGCAAGAACAGGCAGAAGTTGGATACTTATTGAAAATGTTTGGATTGAGGTGCAGGCTTAGAACTTCCCACCTTGGAAGTGGAAGCATGCCAACGCTTAGACTTTTGAAGGGTAGCCACCTGCCCCCTAGAAGATTTGTAACCGCTAGTCCTAGAACGGTTGTCTGCTGGTATCAGGAAACGTCCAACTCTTAGAAGGGTAATTCCTGCTAAAGTGAGGAGGTTAAACTTGCAGAAAGTCCTTAACTGTTTGCATAGACTTGGCCTTATCCTCCATCTTCTTGAGCACTTCCCTCTGTTTTGCTGCCAAAAAGACTGTCCTTATGCAAAGGTACATCTAAAAGCTTAGGCTTGACAGGCTCTGGTAGGGGCTGCTCCCTGAGCCAAGCGTGCCTTCTAATAACAGATCCAGTAGGTGTAGCTCTGCAGGAGGCTTCTAGAATGTCAAAACCACAATGTAATGAATGTTTATTGACAAGACTGGCAGAATTCAGCAAATCCTGCATATCCTTACTCTCTGCCAAAAGAAGCACAGTTGCGATCCTAGACTTAATAGCCCCCAAGGTGTGCTGCTGGTACTTCAGCATATGAAAAAGACAATTAGTAGACCTAATAGCAAGAGTGGAAGAGGTATAAACATTTTTACCATACCAATCTAGGTCCCTAGATTCCCTGTCAGAAGGAACAGGATTTTTGGTAACAGTGGCCATAACTCCTTTAGGACCCTGATAAATCAGCCAACGGATTCCTGAAATGAAACAAATGAGAATCAGAAACTCTACAGTACCTGTCAGGTTTCCTGGGAGCAGGAGGAACCGAATATGGAGTCAAGGAATTTTCCAGAAAAACATCAACCACTTCCAACACTGGGGGGGGAATAGCCAGAGGCTTATGCTGAGGCAAATCCAAAAACTTCCTAATGCTTTTCTTAGATTGGGGATAATCCTGACTTTCCCCATTTAAAATGCTCCCTGAGAGTATTCAAAGTATCACCAAAAAAAAAATCCCCTGGAGGAGATGAAGGAATGGACTCCTCTGCGTCTGAATCCTCAAAAGGAGAAAAAACCTGAGAAACTTCCTTTTCATCAGCAGAAATGCTTGAAGTATCAGAACCAGAATAAGACAAAGCCTCAAGAGAGACATTCCAAAGACATGCATCTGGAGCATTTCTCCCCGGGCCTCCGCTGAAAACAGGCTCTGTGGAACCTAGTCGGACTTTCCCGGTCAACAAATGATAAATAAATAAATAAATAAAATAAATAAATAAATCACTACCCCTTTTAGAAGGAGGAGGCTGTGAACCCCTAATAAGAGTCAAAGAGTCATTAGCCATTTTAACCATTTAAGATTGAGGTTAGCGAGAGGAAACTGGAGTCTGCTTTTTCACAGGCTTACGAGTGGAAGATTTACCTGCAAGTATGAAGGACTCGGAAGGCCTGGCAACTGCCAAAGTTGCAGCAGAGGTAGTCAATATGAGCTTGCTGCCCGAACAAAACGGAGGCCTCGGACACCAGAGTCAGCTTAGCGGCTCCAGATCCAGCTGAAGAGGCGACAGGCGGAAGGAAGCCGGAGGCCTGGGGGACTCTGAAATAGTCTCAACCGAGGCCTGCAGTTGAAAATCCACTGGCTGGAGGGGCTGCAAAGGCACCTCACTGGCTACCGCAGGACTGACTACCAACTTATCATCCGAAGACTTGATCCTCTGAAGTCTGTCGCGGTCCTTAACCTTACGCGTCTTAGGGATATCCGAAGCCTGAAGACCATACCAACAAACTTAGGCCAAACTCCAAAATGTTTAGCTAAAAGCTTAGCCTGATGACAAATAGTACGCGGGTTTAAAGGAAGCACAGAGATCACAATTAGGAACGTCGTGGTCAAGGCCTAAACAAATACAATAGGAATGAAAATCTCTATGGAGAATCTGCTTTCCACAGGTAAGACAATTAACCTTTTCTGACATTCGTTAAGGCAAGAAAAGAGGATCCCCAAACGGGGTACTTAGCTGTAGTTGGCTTCAACTTTGTAGTCTGAAACCAAAAAGGTAAACTGCAGACAGGCACTCATGCAAAAAATGCTTCTGCTTCGGGCTCTGTGGCAAGGAAGGCTGAGGAAGTGACATCTGCTGCCTCCTTTTGTATCGGACATCCTGGCGTCCTTTACAACAGACAGCCAATGTCATATTTTATTTTATTTTACATTTGTTGACCGAGCTAGTCTAGCTGGATACATGTCCATTTTCAGTAGAGGCCCAGGGAGAAAAGCTCCACAAAACAGTAATACAGAACAAAACTTGTTATACAAAAAATAAATATTTTACAAATGGAAAGTAGTACATAAACTATTTCATAAGCATAGCCAAGAAAATACATCAGGTGATAAAATTGCTTACTGCAAAAAGGGATAGAAATCTTGTTTATCACATGACAGAACATGCTGTTTGACCTGCATGGAGAAATTACAATGCAGGTGATTTCTGATTTATTTATTCATTTATTTATTTATTTTTTTGGTAGTTCAGTGGAAATGATAAATAGAAAGTAGAAAAATAGTACTGCGGAAACCTAGTAAAGAATTTGAAGTGACTAAGAAAAAGGTAGAGGCAATGAAAGGTTCAGTCAGGGTTAGTACAAGGACAGAGCCATTGGGAATTACGCAACGTTTTTAGATGCTGCTTGAAAGTGGGTAAAGAAGTAAGTGCAGTAAGTTCACTTGGAAGCTTGTTCCAGATAGGTCCAGTACAATTGGAGAACAAACAGTCGCCAGATTTGTTGCTGGATTTATAGGAGGCTGCTAGGAGCTTGGTGGCAGAGTGCAAGGAAGAGAGGTTTTTATAAGGAGAAATAAGGGTACAAAGTATAGTATTTGAAGGCTGATGGAAGATTTTGTGGGTGATGGTTAGTTGCTGTAGTAGTATTTGATTTTGTAATTCCAGCCAGCCAAGTTGTTGAGCAATGATGGGTACGAAAAGGGGCTCCTGTCACAAATCTGGCAATATTGTTATATGATGTTGCTAGTTTATTGAAATTAGATTTAGATACCTTTGGTATTCTGGCCGATCGAGGGCTACCGGGAGCCGGATAACCCACTGGTTAGGACTGCAACAGTTAAACACAATGAACATCTGAAAGACATCTTTAAATTAAACTGCTTTATGGCCACGCAAGACAAACTATTTTTCTGAAGTTAGCCCCGTGTTCCAGTTTCCATTATTAAAATATATACATCTAAATAGTTAAATTGTACAGGTACATTTCTGTTCTATTCCAGTAGGGTATGCTGTGGTGAATTAAGTACTTTGCAAAAACCTTTTTAAAACATACTTCTGTACCAGCAGTTGGATATGCACCTGACATACAGTTCTAATACACTTGTAACGCAAGTATTTTATGAATCATGTTGATATTCACAAATATTTACAGCATTCCAGACAGCTAGGCTGGCAGTTATCTCCTTTTTTTTACACTTCTATATAAATCATGTTAATATTCACAAATGACATTTACAGAATTCCAGATAGCTGTGCTGGCAGTAACTCCTCTGGCACAATACAAAGACTACAGTAATGTAGAAAAAAAGGCAAGTTCCTAACAATAGTAACAAGAATTACCAGACAAGTAAGAAAGTAAATTACCAGACAAGTAAGAAAGTAAAGACTAACAAGTTAAACTTTTATAACATTTACAAAATAAAGTTTTAAAGCACTTATAACCAAAGCTCGAGAGAGCCAAGAACCACGACTTTCGCTGGAAGCAACAAACGTGATAGGAGGTAATTAAGACTGGTGCATTGTGGGTAAGGAGAAACTAGAGTTCTAGGCTGCCATGAGCTTTAGCAACAGTCAAGTCGGATCCGCAGTATCGATCTGCACCCATCAGTTGAGGACAGAATGGAAATGATCATATCCTGGCTTTCTCTTTTCACTCAGCCAAATGATTTTTAGCACATTTCATAGCCTCTGTTAATATCTGCTGCTGCACATACTGAGAATTATAATACCTTTTTCGCACTCATTTTCTAGCATCCAGGGTTATAGAAATTAAGGGCTGGGGTTTACCAAACAATCCCTGTCCTGTGTCAGCCAAGTCCATTCTGTGAGGAAGATTGTGGTAACCGCCCTTTGCTACATTGAAAAGTAGGGAAAACCATGTTGCCTGAGCCAAAACAAGGAGAGCCCTACAGAATTTTAAGAACACGGGTTAACATAAGAGTGAAAAGGCATACAGTAACATGTCCATGGGAATGAAAAATTTGCCTTCCAGGCCTTTCTTCATTGAGTCCTGGAGAAGAATAGACAAATAGAGATCAACTTGGGGCATTTCCCCACAAGTTGGTTCAATTTGTGGGAGATTCCTGGATGCAGATTCCATTCATTGGGGTCTGTTAGAAGAGGAGTAAATGTATTCCACTACTCAGGGAATGTCGAGAAGCAGGCATGAGATTCAAACTGCTGCACCCAGCTACCTTCAAAATATTATTTTCTGGAGGGGGTAAAGTCATTTAATACAGTACATCTTAAAGAGGAAATACAAAAGTTTGTCTAACAAAACGTGAGCTGTGAAACAGGAGATTTGGCTTGTTGTTCTGGTAATAAAGACCACAGGTGTCAGTGAAACCTTTTCCAATGTTTTAACGGAAAATGCTGGAGAGATGAAAGGGAGCACACGAGTTGAGTAGAAGAAACAGACAGTATATCTTGGAAATGAGGCAGAGACAGGATTTGGGAGATGGAGATAAACAGGAATAAAACCAGTAACTTGGAAATTGACAAATGTGGGATTATAAAGCAATACTTATATTTGTGAAATATGACAGAAGAAAATCTGGAAATACAGGACTTACTTGAACTTTTGTGGGACTCTAAAGCATATGCCCTACTTCACATCATTAATTTTCTGAAAAATACTTTGAGGAAGGGAAGAGGCAGGAGAAAGTTAAGTGCAAGTAAAAAATGTTTTTCTTAATAGCACTACTTTTGTGCTGCATGATTTTCTTTACACACTATAAAGTGAAGTTTTTGAGTGTAATGTGGATACTGAAGTGGACAGGTCCTCCTGTATTTTTTCTCCTTTCTTCAATGTATAGTTAAAAAAAAAAAAAAAACAGAAAAATCTGGTTAAAAGGGCACAACAAAAGAAAAAAAATTACTGCGTTTTTTCCTAATTCTTGCATGGGGGAATGACCGGATTAAGACCTTTACCTTGATTTAGTAACAGGTTTTAAAAGAAAGCACGTAAATGAAACAAATATTGAATATTACAAGCCTTTTTTCTAGCAAACAAATGTATGCTTAGTAGCAATTCTGTATCTAGTCCTCATGTCTCCATGCAGACAATCTGAAAGAGGAATTTTGGCTAGGAGATAATGTTCTCTGAAAGCATTTAGGTGTTTTCCCAGCTGGGAGACTTGTAAAGATAAGAAAACCAGAAAGCACTTAGTAGAAGCACAGGCTGCACCCATGCATCTTAGCATGGATATTTCTTTTAGGTCAACTCAAGTCTGCCAGTTTGGGACACTTGTTCCTATTACAAGGGTAAAAGATCAATATTTGAAGATGTACATAGTTTTGTGTTAGTATTAAATTAATAAGTTTAGGGGGTACTGGGGTGTGTTTTTTTTTGTTTGAAGATTTCAATAAAAAAAAAAAAAAAACAGTAATGTGACCAAAGGCTCAAATGGACAGTGCAAGAAACAAGTGTATAAAAGTTCAACCTGCCAGACACTGTATGCAGGCAACACAAAGGCTAGAACTAGACTTTTAACAAAAAAGCTGTTACACATAAAAGGTGGGAATAACTAATACAATGATGTTTTCTGTAAAAAGTGTCAATGGTCTCTCACAGATAAATAGTGAACTATATTAAAAAATGTAGAGTATAAAATAGCTAAGTTACAGGACGCACACTTGGAAAGAAATAAACATGCAAACTTCATAAAAAAAGGTTTTCAGGTTGACTTAAGCGGAATACCTGGGACAAAGGAAGAGGAGCACTTGTATTAGCTCAAGAGAAGCGCCAATAACGTTGTAAGAGGACAAACGATAATGGCAGATTTGTAGTGATAAGGGGCTACTGGCAAGGGAGGAGGATTACATTGGCATGTATTTATATTCCACCTAAAACAGCTATAATGGATCTTAAGAAAATTGTGGGAGAAATAATCCACTCTCAGCAGGGAATATTACTTATAGGTGGAGGACTGGAATTGGAAGGAAGGTGAAGATGCGCCTGGGGACCCAGAAGTGAAAGTATAACAAAGGAGGGTCGACTTTTGAAGAACTTCAAGAAAATATTTGGCATGGAATATGTGAATTCATTACAAGTTGAGTGAATTTACATATTATTCCAAATGACACAAAAACTGGGTTAGGCTAGACAGAATTCACACTTCACACCACGTGTATTTAATTGAATGTTTTGATATGCACCCAATAACTATATCAGATCTCGTGCCAATACCAACTAAAACGAAACCACAGGGTAATGAAAAAAATGAGACACTGGTGCCTTCCTACCCACCCGCTGAAAGGAGGAATTTAAGGAATGGGTAGTGGAAGTTCAGGAGCTATTAGGGAAGGTAGAAATTTCTTCTAAAAACATAGCTAGGGAGGGTGAAAGTGGAGTTTAAAAACAGGGTGGAAATAAAGATTTTTACGTAACAAGAATTAGAGGCGCAATATTAACGTACTACAAAATAGGGGGAATCTCACAGAAGAGAAGGAGCAACTGCAGAATGCTAAAGAGAAAAGTGATTACCTTGATAATATGCACAAATTCAGAAAAGACTGCTGTTAAACTGTTTTCTGATAAAAACTGTACAGCACAAAAACTTAGCACAATGACTTGAGCAACAAAGTTGAAAAGGCCATCGCTAAGCTTAGGAAACCTACAACAAGGATGAGTTCCTGTAGAGGTATTAGAAATATTTTTGAAATTATATGAAAGTCTGTATAAAGCAGATAAATATGTTAATCAGGAAAAGGTACAAATGGATATATTTTATGGAAGAATCAAATATGCCAAGGACAGAGATAGAGGAGACTCGATTACTAACAGTGAGGATAAGAGGAGATTAGAAAAATGGTGATGTATAACCAATATACAGAAAACTCCCCAAGAACAGACGGTATTCCTGTGGAAGTTTGGAAGCTAGGAGGGGAAAAAACTGAAAGATTTAGCAAGTTTTAACAGTATTTAAGGGGAGAAGTACCAACATCCTGCAAAGAAGCAGTGGTAGCTGTAACAGCTAAAGAGGGTAAAGATGCATCAGATCCATCATCATACAGATCCATTTCAATACTAAACTACGTTTTATATAAAGTGTTTAAGTCATGTCTATAATGGCTAAAAGAATGGCAGAAGTGATGTCAAAACTGATAGATATGGATCAATGCGGTTTTGTATAGTGGAAGCAAACATTTGACAACATTTATGGAACACTGATGATCCACAGCGAAACAGAATGTAAGAAAATACCAATACTGTTGAAGGGTCTTAATGTAGAGAGAGCATTTGACAAAGTAAGCTGGGACTGTATGAGCATGGCAAGGGAAGCATTTGCACCCACTAATAAAATTATAAGGCTGATTAGATATTTTATAGCTGACAAAAGCAGAAAAGAACATGATAGTGTTGTGGAACATATGGAGACTGATACAAATCTTTTCGGGATTCAAAATTAATGAAGCTAAATTAGAGGCAATGGCATTAAATTAGGTACCCACACACAAACTGGTTCAGTAATATCCATTTTTACGGGGACATGATAAAATGAAGCATAAGAGTATGGATTAAAATGATTCTGGTGTAGCAGCTAAGGTTATGTGGGAAGAGACTAAAAAGATGATGAAAATATGAGAAACTGGAAGCTCTGTTATATGGACATGGATAGTAAGATACAAGCAGTTAAAATGTTTTAGTCAAACACAGGTCACGTATACTTTTAATCAACCAGAGCAGAATTTGCGCATAGCAATTAAGAGCTAAAGGATTTTATCTGAGAGGGGAAGACATGAAGAGTCAAGTAGGATAATATGCCTCTGCCAACATAAGGCAGATCTGGATTACCCGATTTGAAGGGGTATTTCAAAGCTACACCGTTAAGGCTCCTATACAGAGCACAAGCAAAAACCTATAATTCAAAGTGAAAAGGGGATGATGATTAAACAGAGGAGAAGCTAAAGAAACAAGTAGAGACTGGGATTTTGGATGCACACCTTTGAAGAGGATAACAATCATACAGAATGCTTTTTGCTACTTTGTGAACATAATATTCGAAGAACTAAGCCAATATTGGAAAGGAGAAAAGAGATTTTGCCGATAGGGATGACTGCAATTAGGGATACAGTCGATAGAGGGCTGGAATTTACTGGAGAAAAATGACAAAGGAAGCAACGTATTGGGAGCAATTAATTAAAGGAGAAAGACAACAGAATGGGAAGACATCAAGATTTTATTTGAACTGCACGTTAGAGACTCCTTTCCCTATCAAGGGCTGATATCAGAGTATAGGCAAATAGAAAGAAATACTGGGGTCCTAAATGAAAGGCCAGCACTGAGAGCTTTTAGTAGAATCAAGAACAAAAACTGCTGTTAAAAATAGGAATAATTACAGCACACAAACTAGTGCATGATAACTACAAGAATAAAAGAAGTTTAGAAATGACTGGGAAGGGAGATCGGATAAGCAATTCACAAACAATGGGGGAATATATGTATATCTACCAAATATACAACAGAATCTAGATGCAGGATTTTTGCTTGGAAATGTTTACATAGACTTTTTATACCACAAGTAGACTCCAGAGAATTTTTCCTACGGTAGAGAGCAATTGGAGGTGTGATAGGGAAGAAACAAGTAATTGGGACCATATTTTCTGGGTGTATAATGAGTTGAAAGACTTAAGATTCCCTGCAGACTACTCTATCACAATGATTTTTCTGAGCTATGACATTGTCTAGGCAAACCTGATTCTGTGAGGCCTTGCTGAACTGAATTGTGATGGCTGCCAAAAAAGCAATTACTAGAAATAGAAAACTGTCTAAAGCAACTGTATTAGAAGCATTGAATACAGTAATATATAAAACAAATGGAATTAGGATCTTTAGAAAAGGGAAAGAGCAAATTACATAGGAAAAACTGGGAACTGCGGGAATAATACAAGGGAAGAATTAGGTTTAGAAGAAGGCAGGATTTGAACGAGCTATACAATGTCGGTCTCAATGATTGGGTACATTGTAAGCGATGTATAACTTCTGCAACTAGAATTGTGTCAATATGGTTGCTTACAAATGGGATTATGTTAGTATAGTTTTTCATTTATATAAATGCATGATTACCTATGCCAGAAGTGACAATTTAATAAAAAAATTTCTTGTTAAAAAATTAAAATGGGCAAGTAGGGCAAAAAAAAAATAAACAGCAGCGGATCACTGTAGTTGAATTCCTTACTTTATCAATATGACCTCACATCACACCATCACAGGCAAGATGCCGTCAACAAATGTGGAAACTTGAGAAAAACTGCCAAAATTCTAGAAGTAGTGAAAAAAATCCAAGGATTCTTTAAAACAGGCTCTCCATAACGGGCAGTGCATTTATGAAACAATTCAACCCTAATTCTCCAGATAAAAAGAAATTCAAATAAGGAGCATGTTTTGAACGGTGTACTATGTTTTGCAGATATTCCTATCTTTTAAAAAAAAGAAGTTATGTCTTACCATAAATGTTCCATCTGAGTTGTTGATCATCTTCCAGTCATCACAGATGGGTTTGGTTCCAAGCCCTCGGATCAGAGTCGGCCTTGTACCAAGCTTGCATGCACCAAAAACTCTCGAGCTAAGCTGCTACCCACAATGCCCCTCACTCAGTTACCTCAGATCAAGTTTGCA
This sequence comes from Protopterus annectens, assembly GCF_019279795.1. Lineage (NCBI taxonomy): Eukaryota > Metazoa > Chordata > Ceratodontiformes > Protopteridae > Protopterus > Protopterus annectens. The sequence goes on from NC_056747.1 coordinate 61,985,138, forward strand.
TGCAACATATAGAAGAAAAAGTCAAAGGCAATCTCTGCGCAGAAACCCTGAAACACCACAACGACCCAGAAGATCCGCCAGGAGCCTTTGGTGGGGGTAGGTGGGAGGGTGTGACGACTGGAAGATCAACAACTCAGGTGGAACGTTATGGCAAGACATAACTTCTTTATCTGAAGTTGTTAATCTTCTTCCTATTCATCACTGATGGGACAGAATCCCAAGCTACTTGGAAAACATGGGTGGCCTTTATGGAAGAACATTCATGAGAACCATTCAGTCAAAGGCCACTCTTCTCCTGGAGATCAGATCCAATTTGTAGTGGATGATGAAGGTATGGGGTTTAGCCCAAATGGGTGCTGCACAGATGTCATCCATGGAGGTCCTAGAGTGGAAGGCAACCAATGCTGCGATAGCCCTAGTTGAGTGAGCTTTGCTTTAATCAGACTTAGATTAATTCGTAAGCGAATATAAGAAGCTAATGCAATCCCCTAAGCCATTTTGACAAAGTAACTTTAGATACTGCACACCCCATTCTAGGACCAGAAAAGGAAATGAAAAGTTGGTCCGACTTGTAAAAAGATTTAGTTCTGTCCAGGTAGAAACCTAATTGTCTACGAACATCAAATGAATGTAGGCAGTATTCTCCCCTTGTTTGAAGTATTTGGAAAGAATACCGGGAGCTCAATGGACCGGTTAATAGAAAAGTCGGAAACTAACTTGGGGAGAAAAGATGGATTAGTACAAAGCGATACTGTGTCCTTATGGAAGATCAGATAAGGGCTCTTAACATATAAGGCTTGCAACTCAAATATTCGTCTGGCTGAAGTGACCGCCACAGAAACAAGGATTTCCAAGACAGGAACTTTAGATCACATTTCACAGCAGGCTCAAAAGAGGTTAGAGAGAGAGAGAGAGACTGGAGTACCAGGGAGAGATTCCATGCTTCCAACAGCAGCCTGATAGAAGGTCTGCTGTGGAAAATTCCCTTGAGGAAGGACTTGCAAAGTCAGGGGGAAATAAGTGGGACTCCATCTGAACCATTATGGAAGTTGGAAATAGCTGCTAAATGGACTCGAATGGTGGAAACTGATGCACCATTGTCAAACAACTCAGCAAGGTAATGGAGAATAGTAGCCACAGGAGATGAAAACGGATTTAGCATCCGATTATGTGATCAGACAGAGAATCTTTTCCATTTGTCCCTGTAAAGTTTTCTGGTGGATGGTTTATGGGAGTCCAGGATAATATCACGGACAGATGAGGACAGGATTTCCTACCTGGCAACTAACGGAAGCGGAGAAACCAAGCAGTCAGCTTGAGAGTGGATAAATTCGGTGGAGTCAGCCCTTGTGTGTGAGTTGAGGTCCTGACGAGTGTCCAGGATACAAAGAGGTTGTAACAGATGAGGTCAAAGGAAGGGAAACCACACTTGAGGCCAGAAGGGAGCAATGAGGATCACTTTGCTTCTCAACTAAATAGCTTTGCTTAAAAAAAGGGGGGGGGGATCAGAGGTATCGGAGGATAAGCATACAGGAGATCCGAATCTTTCGGCGAAACCCAGTGAGGGGGAAAGAAGGCACAGTAGCTGCTGCATTTTGTGTTTGAGGGGGAGGTGAAAAGATTTCTGCCGTCACACTCCGATTGAGACCACAGATGGAGGATGCATCTGCTCAGCCTGTCCTCAATCATGTTAGAGCTCCCGGGGATATGCGTTGCGATCAGAAAGTGGTTGGAAGCTATCGCCCAACACCAGATTCTCATGGCTTTGCGACAGAGGGTAGGATTTGGTCCCTCCCTGTTTATGTACCAGACAATGGACATGTTGTCTGACTGGATAGCAATCGTTCTGACAAAAGGAGCGGGTGGAATGTTTGCAATGCCAATAGCACCACTCCACTCCAGGACATTGATCTGCAAGTTGACCTCTATGCTGGACCATATGCCTTGAACTGACTTCGCCTGGAAGTGCCTCCCCATCAGGAAAGCATCCATGGTCACCGTGGCGCTGGGTTGGGGAGCCTGGAAGGGGCGACACCAAAGATTTTCATCTGTACTCAGCCACCAAAGGAGACCTTGTTTGCAGGTGTTGCTGATGAGAATCTGTGAGCTCAGGGGATGAAGACTGGATAGCCACTGGGACAGAAGGAGCCATTGTAGAAGTCTCGTGTGTAATCTGGCTAGGGGAACAATTGGGATGGCTGCCGCCATAGACCCCAGATCCTGAAGAACTTCCCTTGCAGACACCTTTCTTTGACAGAGTATCACCTGAACTTGTGCCCTTAATCTCTGAAACCTGTGAGGGGGAAGAGAGACCAAACGATTGAGTGGTGAATACTACCCCTATAAATTCAAATAGTTGTGAGGGCTGAAGGTTGGATTTTTCCCAGTGAATGGTGATCCCCAGCGACTTCACTAGTACTAGAGTGTAGCGGACGGCCCAGACCAGGAGGCGCTTGGTGGGGGCGGAAAGGAGCCAATCGTCTAAAGACGGAAACACCTGGAATCCGTGAAGTCTCAGATGAGCTGTGACCAATGCTAGGCATTTCGTGAACACACTGGGGGTCACCGAGAGACCGAATGGCAGGGCTCTGAACTGGTAATGACTGGCTCCCAGCCAGAAGCCAAGGAGACTCCTGGAGCGCTTATCAATTTTGAAGTGGTAATATGCATCCTGAAGGTCTAACGAGTACATCCACACACCCTCCCGCAAAAGAGGATGGATGGATTGAATCGTGACCATGCAGAACTTGGTCTGAACCACTGATTTGTTTAGCTGGCTGAGATCCAAAATGAGCCTCCAGTCCCGGGGCTTGTTTGGCACTAAAAAGAACCTTGAGTAAAACCCTGATCCGCACTGGTCTGGGGGGGGAACTGTTGGATGACTCGTTTTTGAAACAGCTTTCGTATTTCAGAAGCTGCCTCCTCCCTTTAACTGGGTGGAACACCGGGAAGGGATATCGGAGGTCGTGGATAAGAGATTAGGGGAATGTGAATTCTCAGAGGTGAGCTCTGCCTAACGTACAAAGCTATGTCAAACCCAGAGCTATTGGACATGCTCCATGTAAAGAAATCGCAATCCTTCCAAGCTACATGCTCTAAGGACCTAAACCTTGTCACCACAATAAACAGAACATGCTGGAGGGATAGATTCCTATCCCAGACACTTCCCATACTCTGGAACAAACTGCCTATCTATATCAAACAAAGCTCCTCATTAGCACTATTCAAGAAAAATCTTGAGGATTGAATGGGAGGATAGGAAATTCCCCCTGGGGATCACTTCTGTGGCTCTGCTTGACACGGGCACAGGAAAATAATTTTCTTGGATGGCAAAAGCCAGGGTTGGATCCAGTGGTTCATACAGAGGTTGCCTTGTCAGCGCCGATTACTGCTTCCACTACAGCTTTGTTTCCAGCCAGTTTGCCTGTCTCTAACTCGGCACCGACATCCCCCATCTCCTCTCCGTCGGTTCCGACAGCATCTTCGGAGCCGCTATTGACCTCTGCTCCGATTATTCCTCTGTTGCCCGTTTCTAAACTGGAATCTTCGGTGCCATTCTTCAGTACACCACGGACCCAGTCCTCCCAGTCTGTGGATCCATTTGCCGGGCAAGCCTTCAGCTCCTTTTTGGTCCTAGCCGGATTCCCTCTCAGGGGCATTGGGTAAGGTCCACCAGGAGCCTTTCAGAATTGGATGTGGTGCGCCTCTTTGATCAGCTTATGACCACCAGGGGAATTACAAATTTTCCTAGAGCCCATTCTACTCCGGGTTTTGGGTCTATTACCCCGTCGAGCCCCACATATTCTCCCTAGGATCCCTCTGTTCCTAGGCTCGTTTTTCCAACAAGAGGACCCCTTACCTCGGCACTGACTATTGAGTCTCCGAGGCCCCTTTGGGTGTTGGTTCTGTCGGAACCCACCCTTCCTGAATCCCACTGATGTGTGAACACAACCGTAAATTAATACTTTATTGAAGCACCTTTTGATTTAATTACACCATTCAGCCTTCTTGGGTACACACCTGCCATCTATTAGAGAGACTGATCAACCCCAAATAAAGATCACCTGTTCTACTAGGATTTTCCTGACATATACTAAGTTACCTGCTACAGCAAAAGCCATGGCTCGCAGAAAGCTTAAAAAGAATCAAAGGGATCTTACTGTTGAAAGGTATCAGTTAGGAGAAGGGTACAAAAAAAATTTCCCAAGCACTGGATATACCATGGGACACATTGAAGGCAGTCAACAAAAAGTGGAGAGAAATATGGGACAACAGTGATGTTGCAAAGAACTGGACATGCCTCCAAAATTCATGAAAAGACAAGATGAAAACTGGTCAGGGAGGCTGCCAAGAGACCTACACAACAACACTGAAGGAGCTGCAGGAATTTCTGGCAAGTACTGGTTGTGTACTACATGTGAAAATCTCCCTTATTCTCCATATGCCTGGACTATTGGATAAGGTTGCAAGACGGAAGCCTTTTCTTATACAGAAAAACAACCAGGTCAGGCTAAAATTTGCCAACCACCACCACCACAAGTCTCCCAAACGCATGTGGGAAAATGTGTTATGGTCTGATGAGACCAAGGTCAAACTTTTTGGCCACAATTCCAAAGGAAAGTCTGGCATAAAAACAATTCACATCACCAAAAGAACACCATCCCACTGGTGAAGCAGGGTGGTGTCAGTATCAAGCTTTCGGGCTGGTTTTCTTCAGCTGGAACTGGGGTTTTAGTCAGGCTGGAGGGAATTATGAACAGTTCCAAATACCAGTCACTTTTGGCCTAATACCTTCAGGCGTCTACTACAAAGCTCAAGATGAAGATGAATTTCGCCTTTCAACACAACAATGACCCCACTCATACATCCAAAGCAACTAAAGAATGGCTTCACCAGAAGAAAACTAAAGTTTTGGAACGGCCCAGTCAAAGCCCAGACCTAAATCCAATAGAAAATTAGTAGGGTGACCTGAAGAAGGTTGTGCACAAGAGATGCCCTACCAATCTGACAGATTTGGAGCACTTTTGCAAGGAAGAGTGGGAAAATATTGCCAAGAAAAGTTGTACCATGCTGATAGACTCCTACCAAAGAAAACTGAATGCTGTAATTAAAATCAAAAGGATCTTCAACAAAGTATTAGTTTAAGGGTATGCACACTTATGTAACCAGCTTACTGTACATTTTTTAAATATTTTCTACTAATAGATTAAATTTTTAAATTGAATTGTACAAGTTAAAGGTCACTTTAAAGGTGGGAAACGTTTTGAAATGATTTAGTGTGGTCTAATTTTTTTATATCACAAAAACCTGGCATTTTAAAATGGGTATGTCCTTACAGCTGCTCCCGATAGGGGTCGCAGCAGCGGATCTTCTGTTTCCATTTCTTCCTGTCCTCTGCATCTTGCTGTCACACCAACCACCTGCATGCCCTCTCTCACCACATCAATCAATCTAATCTTAGGCCTTCCTCTTTTCCTGTTACCTGGCAGCTTCATCCTTAGTATCCTTTTCCCAATATACTCTGCATCCCTCCCTCAGCACATGTCCAAACCGATGTAATCTTGCCTAGCTGGCTTTGTCTCCAAACGTTCCAACCTGGGCTGACCCTCTAATATACTTATTCCTAATCCTGTCCACCCTCGTCACACCCAGTGGAGATCTTAATATCTCTAACTCTGCCACATCCAGCTCTTACTCATGCCTTTTTATCAATGCCACTGTCTCCAACCCATATAACATAGCTGGTCTCACTACCCTCTAACAGACCTTACCTTTCACTCTTAGTGGTACTCGTCACAAATCACTCCTGACACTTCTCCATCCACGCCATCCTGCCTATACTCTCTTCTTCACCTCTCTTCCACACTCACCATTACTCTGAACTGCTGATCCCAAGAATTTAAACTCATCCACCTTCGCCACCTCTGCTCCCTGCATCCTCACCATTCGTCTATCCTCCCTCTGACTGACAGACATTCTTAGTCCTGCTGACCTTCATTCATCTTCTCCCTAGAGCTCATCTCCACCTCTCCAGGGTCTCCTCCACCTGTTACCTATTTTCACTACAAATCACAATGTCATCTGCAAACATCGTAGTCCACAGGGACTCCTGTGTGATAGCATATGTCAACCAGTCCATCACCATTGCAAATAAGAAAGTACTCTGACATAATCCTTAAGATAATCCCACCTCCACCTTAAACT